>NC_084557.2:47580691-47655691 GCF_033978685.3 Nerophis lumbriciformis
ATATATATATATATATATATATGTATATAACAATAATAAACAATACTAATAAACTATAGAATGGTGTGTGAAAAAAATCCAAGAGCATATGTGTGTGACTATGTGTGTAGATTAGCTGTTGAGTGTTACCGTAAATATTAAATGAGGAAGCAGACAAAAGCAAAGAGGGCAACGCAGAAGGGATCCGAGATTTGCGTGAGGTCCGTGGGGCAAAGAGAGGCGTCAGAGTAAGTGGCGAGTGAGTAGTCGGGGAACGAAGGAGGAAGTCAGAGTCCAGAGGGAGATCCAGGGAGAAGTGAGACGCACAGCTCACTGTCAGGGCGACGGAGGGTAGGTACACCATTGAGAAACTAAGTTCCCGCAAGGATCCTTGGGTCCACTGGTGCTTATGCGGCTTGTCTGTTTAGACCCAGGTGCGCGGATAGCAGATTGTCTACGGCTACGGCGACGCGTGGGCGCGGTTGGGGGCGTGTCCTGTGGAGCTCACAGCAGAGACTCTCGGTGCTCCCGCAGATAAGGGAGCAACAGACTGCGCGTGCCATTATCGGATATCTCTAAACCAAATGCATAGGCAATAATATAATTCTACTATTATATTCTTACATTCACTGTTACAAGTGGCCCTCTGAGGCCAGCCATGACTGCAATGTGGCCCTCGATGAGAACAAGTTTGACACCCCTGTAATACCTACTGATATTTCCTGAGTGAACATGAACTGTTCCACACTTTGACAACTCCTAGGCCATGTATGCAGGTTTTGTGGTTGCCATGACAACCACCGCCTGGAGATGCACAGCTTGTTCGTCTGGTGCGATACAAAGCCAGAAGTCAGTGAGGCACAATAGGGATTCTGCAGTCTTAACAGCTCTTATGCGGTACAACTATTCACCTGTGACCAGTTTCCCACCTAGGCCTTTTATAATGTCCTGTGTCCAATGATCAGGCCCGGCCCTAACCAATCTGGCGCCCTAGGCAAGATTTTAGGTGGCGCCCCCCCACATCGGCAGTGAAATGTATATACTCACAAGAAACCGAATAGCTTTGTCTTTGACCTTTTTTTTTTTACTTACAACTATACCTAATATATAAAGGGGTGGAAAAGTGACTATTACCTGCAGGGCAAACATTAGCTAACCAGAAGGCAATAACAATGTAAACAAAAAACACCTGCTTAAAAGATCTAATACAAATGTCCCTGAGGAATGTAAGGTGAGTACTGTAATTACCTAACGTTACATTATTATTTTCCATAACAATTTAGCCCCCTCCACAATATTAACCCGACGTTAAAACAGAACTAGCTATTTATTGATTAGCAATTGCCGAATCATGTAACATTAGCTTAATGCTAAAAAGCCAGGTTACTATCACATTCTGTAACATACAAATAATTTCATGTAGGCTAACGTTACCTACCTGCTACCTCTGTCTTTTCTCATTTCTACTCCTCTTCTTTTCTCTTTTTTCTTCCCTGGGCACCTGACAGTTTTGGCCGTTTTGACATCTTGTGTTGATTTTTTGATGTGGTGACGTCCAAAAAGAGTTATGATACGGGAAGGGAGGGGGCACATCGTGCGGGGGAGGGGGCGTAATGTTGTAACAAATAATATTTCTATTAAATAGGCTTTACTTTGCATTTTAATTAACGTGGGATTATTTTTTGTATTTAGAAATAATAATACCAACTTTTTTTTTTTTTTTCTTTCTCCAACATTTGTGGCACTGGCGTGGCGCCCCCTGACGGACGGCGCCCTTAGCATTTGCCTATACGGCCTATGCCACGGGCCGGCCCTGCCAATGATTACCTCTCAAAATACCATCATTGATGTCACCACATGACCATTGCTGGAGAAATACTATACAGGAACACATTTACGCACTACTCAGCATTGAAACACATCAACAGTGTACAAAACGGGTTATTTTCTGGCGCATTTAAAAATCAATAAACCCGCATCAGCAATCAAAACATATCTTATGTGGTAGTCAAAATTTAAAATTGCAAAAAAAAAATAATAAAGAAATAAAATATCTCAACTCACAATTTGTAGAACCCATTCGAGCTTCCGGGGTCGGCCCGACGTCTTCTCACAGGATGTAGTTTCTCTTTAAATATCCTTCTTGAAAATGGCCTTGCGAATATATGTGTTTGTGGAGGGGGGCGTGGCCTGCGGGCCTGCCGCGGAACGGGGTGTGTCGGGACCGGCCTCGAAGACAGAGACGGGTGCGTAGGTGGCCCAGGTGGTGCCTTGTTATCTAATCACCTTTATTAGCAGCAGCCGTGATGAGACGAGCAGTCGGAGTTGGAGGTGCTGCGGAGAGACGCAGACGGAGAGAAAGTCACTCTGCTGAAAAGCAAAAGACTGCACACCATTTGATGAAAATAAAACAGTGGTATACCCAGAATTACGGGCTCTCCGGGCAGTGTGTGGTGGTCTGAAGAACCCACTAGAGGGCAACCTCTACAGCGTTGTCTTGTCTAATCCTAAAAGATGCAGACGAGGCGTGTTGGCTGAGTTCTTAAAGTTTACTCCACAAGGTGCTCATCATGGACTGGACTCTCACACTATTATGTTAGAACCACTATGGACTGGACTCTCACTATTATGTTAGATCCACTATGGACTGGACTCTCACTATTATGTTAGATCCACTATGGACTGGACTTTCACTATTATGTTAGATCCACTATGGACTGGACTCTCACTATTATGTTAGACCCACTATGGACTGGACTTTCACTATTATGTTAGATCCACTATGGACTGGACTCTCACTATTATGTTGGATCCACTATGGACTGGACTCTCACTATTATGTTAGATCCACTATGGACTGGACTCTCACTATTATGTTAGATCCACTATGGACTGGACTCTCACTATTATGTTAGATCCACTATGGACTGGACTCTCACACTATTATGTTAGATCCACTATGGACTGGACTTTCACTATTATGTTAGATCCACTATGGACTGGACTCTCACTATTATGTTAGATCCACTATGGACTGGACTCTCACTATTATGTTAGATCCACTATGGACTGGACTCTCACGATTATGTTAGATCCACTATGGACTGGACTCTCACTATTATGTTAGATCCACTGTGGACTGGACTCTCACTATTATGTTAGACCCACTATGGACTGGACTTTCACTATTATGTTAGATCCACTATGGACTGGACTCTCACTATTATGTTAGATCCACTATGGACTGGACTCTCACTATTATGTTAGATCCACTATGGACTGGACTCTCACTATTATGTTAGACCCACTATGGACTGGACTTTCACTATTATGTTAGATCCACTATGGACTGGACTCTCACTATTATGTTAGATCCAATATGGACTGGACTCTCACTATTATGTTAGATACACTATGGACTGGACTTTCACTATTATGTTAGATCCACTATGGACTGGACTCTCACAATATTATGCTAGATCCACTCGACGTCCATTGTATCCGGTCTCCAAGGTTTCTCACATTGACATCCCACTGGGTTGTGAGTTTTTCCTTGCCCCTATGTGGGCTCTGTACCGAGGATGTCGTTGTGGCTTGTGCAGCCCTTTGAGACACTTGTGATTTAGGGCTATATAAATAAACATTGATTGATTGATTGAATGCGCAAAATTAATTTGGATTGTTCAGCTTTCTGTTTTAGCCACAAACCAAAAGCCAGAAGACTGCAAATGCAGCCACACCACCGGTCTGCTAGATAAGCGTGCCTGGCTTACATCTCCTCTAAAAGCATTAAAACCTTCAGCTGCTCCCGTCTTTCCTCCCCCTCCTCTTTCCTTTAGCCTCGCACAGCTGCTTGCACTACGCTGATCACGCCAATCAAGCCTTGATTTACAGTATTTACACCATCCCCTCGCCCACCACGGTAACAAGGGAATGTGCAGAACGCTCCTCCCTTCCCTTGCAGCCAGCCAGCACCCAGCTCCATGCGAGCCAATCAAGGGCGGTGGGTGGAGTGCCAAAAGCCACAGAACACTTCTCTCGCCTTGGCAGGCTTCCCTGTGGTGGCTCTGATCACAGCGAAGTGTTAACAACACGTGACCTGGCCTTACAGCCCGCAGAAATTGAGGTTACATCGCAGGCAATACCTTGATGAATAATTAAAAGGCCAGAAACAGAACTCGGAGTGACTTACACGGCGCCCTGGGGTCTAATAACGTGCTCGGACTGTATTGGGTAATCCATCTACTCGCGCCAGTTGGTGTCACACCCGCACACCCGCACATACAACACAAGCACAGTTCAGCTAAAAAGGTATCAATAATGTATTAGACATGGTCATACTTGCCAACCTTGAGACCTCCGATTTCGGGGGGTGGGCGTGGTCGGGGTGGACGGGGGCGTGGCTAAAAGGGGAGGAGTATATTTACAGCTAGAATTCACCAAGTCAAGTATTTCATATATATATATATATATATATATATATATATATATATATATATATATATATATATATATATATATATAAGAAATACTTGACGTTCAGTGAATTCTAGCTATATATATATTTTTATTTTTATTATATATATATATATATATATACACACACGTAAAAGCCAGTAAATTAGAATATTTTGAAAAACTTGATTTATTTCAGTAATTGCATTCAAAAGGTGTAACTTGTACATTATATTTATTCATTGCACACAGACTGATGCATTCAAATATTTATTTCATTTAATTTTGATGATTTGAAGTGGCAACAAATGAAAATCCAAAATTCCGTGTGTCACAAAATTAGAATATTACTTAAGGCTAATACAAAAAAGGGATTTTTAGAAATGTTGGCCAACTGAAAAGTATGAAAATGAAAAATATGAGCATGTACAATACTCAATACTTGGTTGGAGCTCCTTTTGCCTCAATTACTGCGTTAATGCGGCGTGGCATGGAGTCGATGAGTTTCTGGCACTGCTCAGGTGTTATGAGAGCCCAGGTTGCTCTGATAGTGGCCTTCAACTCTTCTGCGTTTTTGGGTCTGGCATTCTGCATCTTCCTTTTCACAATACCCCACAGATTTTCTATGGGGCTAAGGTCAGGGGAGTTGGCGGGCCAATTTAGAACAGAAATACCATGGTCCGTAAACCAGGCACGGGTAGATTTTGCGCTGTGTGCAGGCGCCAAGTCCTGTTGGAACTTGAAATCTCCATCTCCATAGAGCAGGTCAGCAGCAGGAAGCATGAAGTGCTCTAAAACTTGCTGGTAGACGGCTGCGTTGACCCTGGATCTCAGGAAACAGAGTGGACCGACACCAGCAGATGACATGGCACCCCAAACCATCACCCAACCATGCAAATTTTGCATTTCCTTTGGAAATCGAGGTCCCAGAGTCTGGAGGAAGACAGGAGAGGCACAGGATCCACGTTGCCTGAAGTCTAGTGTAAAGTTTCCACCATCAGTGATGGTTTGGGGTGCCATGTCATCTGCTGGTGTCGGTCCACTCTGTTTCCTGAGATCCAGGGTCAACGCAGCCGTCTACCAGCAAGTTTTAGAGCACTTCATGCTTCCTGCTGCTGACCTGCTCTATGGAGATGGAGATTTCAAGTTCCAACAGGACTTGGCGCCTGCACACAGCGCAAAATCTACCCGTGCCTGGTTTACGGACCATGGTATTTCTGTTCTAAATTGGCCCGCCAACTCCCCTGACCTTAGCCCCATAGAAAATCTGTGGGGTATTGTGAAAAGGAAGATGCAGAATGCCAGACCCAAAAACGCAGAAAAGTTGAAGGCCACTATCAGAGCAACCTGGGCTCTCATAACACCTGAGCAGTGCCAGAAACTCATCGACTCCATGCCACGCCGCATTAACGCAGTAACTGAAGCAAAAGGAGCTCCAACCAAGTATTGAGTATTGTACATGCTCATATTTTTCATTTTCATACTTTTCAGTTGGCCAACATTTCTAAAAATCCCTTTTTTGTATTAGCCTTAAGTAATATTCTAATTTTGTGACACACGGAATTTTGGATTTTCATTTGTTGCCACTTCAAATCATCAAAATTAAATGAAATAAACATTTGAATGCATCAGTCTGTGTGCAATGAATAAATATAATGTAGAAGTTACATCTTTTGAATGCAATTACTGAAATAAATCAAGTTTTTCAAAATATTCTAATTTACTGGCTTTTACCTGTATAAATATTTTTTTATTTTTAATTATATATATATATATATAAAATAAATACTTGTATTTCAGTGTTCATTTATTTACACATATACACACACATAACACTCATCTACTCATTGTTGAGTTAAGGGTTGAATTGTCCATCCTTGTTCTATTCTCTGTCACTATTTTTCTAACCATGCTGAACACCCTCTCTGATGATGCATTGCTGTGTGGCACGCACAAAAGTGCTTTCATCAAATGCACTAGATGGCAGTATTGTCCTGTTTAAGAGTGTCACAACATTGCTGTTTACGGCAGACGAACTGCTTTACGGTATACAAAAAAGTGACTACTGCTGTTGTTGTGTGTTGTTGCCACGCTGGGAGGACATTAATGAAACTGCCTAACAATAAACCCCCATAAGAAACCAAGAACTCGCCCTCCATCATTCTATAGTTATAACGTGATTGGGCAGGTACGCTTTTTTTATATTGTGGAGGACCTGAGTCCGCCTGAATTTCGGGAGATTTTTGGGAGAAAATTTGTCCCGGGAGGTTTTCGGGAGAGGCGCTGAATTTGGACATGGTTATGGCTGTGCATATTCTTAATACAAATGAGACAGCAGCCAATCAAAGACAATGAGTTCATGAATTTACAGTGTAATAAACAGTGTTGGGTTAGTTACTGAAAACCAGTAACTAGTTACAGTTACTAGTTACTTTATTTCAAAAGTAACTCAGTTACTAACACCAAAAAGTAATGTGATACTGTGAAAAGTAACTACTTAGTTACTTATATATATTTCTATTTTTTAAGGCCCCCTTTAATGCCTTTTTAGCCTTCATTTCAGTACTGTTATTGCACTGGAGAATAATACAATGTGTTGATCAACTTGACATGCATTTGCATCACTGAACTCTGCTAAGCAATGTGGTCTACATACAACACACAAAGACAAAAGATATGTTTCAAAGGGCCAATTTATTTCAGGCCAGAACAAATTGACAAAACTATTTTAAATAGCTGCAACATAACATACATAAGTAACAAACAGCATAATAACAACATAGCTGTAAAGCAAGGAAGGCACACACTACATACACAAAGCCTAACCAGGCGTTTTTTTCTCTCTCAAGGAATTGTGAAATAAAATCATGTCTGAAGCCCGGAACACTCTACACATTTCCCCAGGTTTAGTTTAGAGATAAGGAAAGATTGGCCTGGCCCACTAGCTTTATGCTAACTTTATAGTCTATACATTTAGAGCAGTGGTTCTTAACCTTGTTGGAGGTACCGAACCCGACCAGTTTCATATGCGCATTCACCGAACCCTTCTTTAGTGAAAAATATTATTTTTTTCAAATTCAAGACAAAGTTATGTTTTTGGTAACACTTTAGTATGGGGAACATATTCTAAGTAACAAAGACTTAATTTAGAGTTATTTGGACACTAGGGGAACATATTCTAAGTAATAAAGACTTAATTTAGAGTTATTTGGTTAGGGTTAGGGTCAGGGTTAGAGGGTTAGGGTTATAATAAGGCCATGCTGAATAAGGAAGGCATTAATAAGTACTTAATAATGACTAGTTAAGAGCCAATATGTTACTAATTTGCATTTAATAAGCAACTAATTAATGGTGAATATGTTCCCCATACTAAAGTGTTACCATGTTTTTTTTTTACTGGTGCATAAAATGAACCATGCATGAACATCACCTTGTTCAAAGAACAAAACCAACACAGTGCATAAACTCACAACAAATTACAAACCTGCAAATCAGTCAGCTGTTGCCGTATCCGTAATACGCCGATAGGGAGAAGTTTTTATTTACACGATGAGTCGGGTGTGTCTTGACCTCCGCCGAACCCCTGAGCCCGACTCACCGAACCCCTAGGGTTCCATCGAACCCAGGTTAAGAACCACTGATTTAGAGTGATGTGATAATCAAACACTCTAGAAGTCTAGAATGAAAGAGTATATAAGAGAATTGACAGTGTGTGTACCTTCAGTGCCTCGTTAAAATCCAGCCGCTGTTTCTTAAGAGGTGAAGCGTATCTCTCTTTACTAGCTTCGTCAAAGCATGTTGCTTTTGTAGCTGTTTCAGCAGATTTGAATTGCTAGGATAGGATCCTTGATCCAAGACACAACTTACATTTAACTAAAATGTTCTTTTCTTTGTGGTCGACAAAAGACAAGTAGTGAGAATATCTCCATGTTAAGAAACTCGACTTTGGCTCTGCCATGTCTTGTTAGTAAATACAGACACGCCCCCTCCCACACACACATACATACATACATACATACATACATACATACACTTTTCTGCAGCTCTCCAATAAAACACACTCAGATCCTCTGTTTCTAGCCGATACTACATAAAAAATAACGTAAAATAACACAGTAACGCATCATGTAGTAACAGTAAATGAGTTACTGAATATAAAAAATAACGGGTTAGATTACTATTTACCGCCGAAAGTAACGGCGTTACAGTAGTAACGCGTTACTGTCCCAACACTGGTAATAAAATGTAATAAGAACCCCTTTTTTGACTTTGTCAAAATGAAACCTGGGGGGGGGGGGACATGAGCCTCATATATAAGTTGCCATTGAGCCTGCAAAGGCGATCAAGATGTACCACCATGCCAGGGCATGCCGTTAAAGCCACTAGCGTCACTTGCAGGGTCACTGGGGTCGTTCACACTATGCTAAAATATGACTTGTTTTATTGACTGTAACCCTGAAAAAACCATTCGAAACTATGCAACTAACTTGATCGTTTCTGGGAGTGTTGGGGGGGGTTGTAAAATTCTAAATATTTTTAGAGTAATAAATAAAACCTAAATGAATTGTAAATTTAGACCTCCAATGTAAAAATAAATGTTGTGCATTCACACCCCAATGGATAAATAGGTTGCTCTGTCATGAGATCCAATACAAGACAACCACAATGATTCCCACCGGGCATCATCGAACTCAGGGGTCGGCATCCCAAAATGTTGAAAGAGCCATTTTGGACCAAAAATAAAAAATACAAATCTGCATGGAGCCACAAAAAATGAAAAGTGATATAATGAAGTCAACACATGATATAAGTGTCTATTGGTGTTGTCCCGATACCAATATTTTGGTACTGGTACCAAAATTATTTCGATACTTTTCGGTACTTTTCTAAATAAAGGGGACCACAAAAAATGGCATTATTTGAACAAAAAATCTTATGTTTATTATTGCAAGTTTGTCCTTAAATAAAATAGTGAACATACTAGACAACTTGTCTTTTAGTAGTAAGTAAACAAACAAAGGCTCCTAATTTAGTCTGCTGACATATGCAGTAACATATTGTGTCATTTATCATTCTATTATTTTGTCAAAATTAATAGAAAATGAATTATTAATCTACTTGTTCATTTACTGTTAATGTCTGCTTATTTTCTCTTTTAACATGTTCTATATACACTTCTGTTAAAATGTAATAATCACTTATTCTTCTGTTGTTTAATACTTTACATTAGATTTGGATGATACCACAAATTTGGGTATCAATCCGATACCAAGTCGTTACAGGATCATACATTGGTCATATTCAAAGTCCTCATGACCGGTACTTTTCAGAGGCGTTATAGTACCGATTATGATTCATTAGTATCGTGGTACTATACTAATACCGGTAAACCGTACAACCCTAGTGTCTATATTAGCCTACTATCATAATGACTACCGTGTTTTTCGGAGTATAAGTCGCTCCGGAGTATAAGTCGCACCGGCCGAAAATGCATAATAAAGATGGGAAAAACATATATAAGTCGCACTGGAGTATAAGTCGCATTTTTTGGGGGAAATGTATTTGATAAAAGCCAACACCAAGAATAGACATTTGAAAGACAATTTAAAATAAATCAAGAATAGTGAACAACAGGCTGAATAAGTGTACGTTATATGAGGCATAAATAACCAACTGGTATGTTAACGTAACATATTATGGTAAGAGTCATTCAAATAACTATAACATATAGAACATGCTATACGTTTACCAAACAATCTGTCACTCCTAATCAGAGGTGGGTAGTAACGCGCTACATTTACTCCGTTACATCTACTTGAGTAACTTTTGGGATAAATTGTACTTCTAAGAGTAGTTTTAATGCAACATACTTTTACTTTTACTTGAGTATATTTATAGAGAAGAAACGCTACTTTTACTCCGCTACTTTTATCTACATTCAGCTCGCTACTCGTTACTAATTTTAATCGATCTGTTAATGCACGCTTTGTTTGTTTTGGTCTGTCATAGTGCCTGCGTTTCAACAAATACAGTCACTGGTGACGTTCACTCCGTTCCACCAATCGGATGCAGTCACTGGTGACGTTGGACCAATCAAACAGAGCCAAGCGGTCACATGACCTGACTTAAACAAGTTGAAAAACTTATTGGGGTGTTACCATTTAGTGGTCAATTGTACGGAATATGTACTGTACTGTGCAATCTACTAATAAAAGTTTCAATCAATCAATCAATCAAAAGTGTGAAGGAAAAAAGACCCTTTTTTATTTCAAACGTACATCCCGTCACAAGCCTAAAGACTGACTGCACAGTTCCTGTCTTCACAATAAAAGTGCCGCTCCATCGCGCCTGCGCTTTCAAAATAAGAGTCTCCGAAAGCCAGCGCAAACAAGCTAGCAAGCTACGGAATTGGCCGCCAATGTATTTCTTGTAAAGTGTGTGAAAACGAATATGGAAGCTGGACAAATAAGATACCAAAAACCAACCACTTTCATGTGGTATTAGACAGAAAGGAGGAACTTTTTTTCTCCTGCATTTGAAAACGTGGACGTTAAGCACTGCTGTCTGATTACAATCAATGCAAGTCATCAGAATCAGGTAATACACCAACTTATATTCTTGTCTTCATGAAAGAAAGGAATCTATATGTGTTAAACATGCATGTATATTCATTAAAACACCTTTAACATGTAAACAAAAACGGCAAAATAAATAAATATAAATGATATACTGTATATATCAATGTATGTGTATATATATATATATATATATATACATATATATATATATATATGTAATGATATGTGTGTGTATGTTACTCATCAGTTACTCAGTACTTGAGTAGTTTTTTCACAACATACTTTTTACTTTTACTCAAGTAAATATTTGGGTGACTACTCATTACTTTTACTTGAGTAATGAATCTCTAAAGTAACAGTACTCTTACTTGAGTACAATTTCTGGCTACTCTACCCACCTCTGCTCCTAATCGCTAAATCCCATGAAATCTTATACGTCTAGTCTCTTACGTGAATGAGATCAATAATATTATTTGATATTTTACGCTAATGTGTTAATCATTTCACACATAAGTCGCTCCTGAGTATAAGTCGCACCCCCGGCCAAACTATGAAAAAAAACTGCGACTTATAGTCCGAAAAATACGGTATGTGTCGCAGGCTGACACTAAATCTTCGTTGACAGAAATGTTGAAATGTATTATTTATTCGGCTCATTTTTACAACATTGGAAAACATTAGTAAAATGCAGGCATCTCAGGGGGGGAGAGAACTCCTCTAAATTACTGGCTCAGAATGGCCAAAGGTACAATTGTGTGTGCAGTCCAAGTTAAAGAAAATGGTGTGCTGTCTTCTTCGAATGGATTTAAAACAATCTATGCAAGCTGGGTATATCATTTGAATCGCCACTACACGACGAAGCACGAGGAAAAATACCGGAATCTGTCTGATGAAGCGCGCACAAGGGAGGCTGATGCGTTGATGGTAAAACTGCAAACCCAACAAGGACTTTTTGCCAAATTTCACACCCCCAGAGATGCAGCCGTCAGGACAACTTTCGTCATTTCTCACAAAATCGCCAGAAAAAGTAAAGCGTTTTCTGGTGGAGAGTTTATTAAGGAGTGCTTATTGGACTCTGTTGCGCTGATATGCCCGGAAAAGAGGGGCGCATTTGAGAACGTGTCACTCTCCCGACGCACTGTAACGAGGCGGGTTGAGACCATCGCTGGAAACTTAGAGCTTCAGCTGAAGAACAGAACGACTTTGACTGTTTTTCGCTGGCTTTGGATGAGAGCTGCGATGTACGTAACACCGCCCAGCTGCTCATCTTCTTATGTGGGATAACTGCAGACTTTCAAATCACGGAGGAGATGGCAACCATGCATTAAATTAAAGAGACAACCACAGGTAATGACTTGTTCACATAGGTAAATGCGTGTTTGGACATGTTAGGACTGAAATGGGACAAGCTGGCAGGTGTGACAACAGATGGTTGTCCAAATCTGACGGGGAAAAATGTTGGACTTTTAAAGAGGATGCAGGATAAAGTGACAGAAATCAGACTTGCCAACCCTCCCGGATTTTCCGGGAGACTCCCGAAATTCAGCGCCTCTCCGGAAAACCTCCCGGGACAAATTTTCTCCCGAAAATCTCCCGAAATTCAGGCCCACAACATAAACAGCATACCTGCCCAATAACGTTAGAACTGTAGAACGATGGAGGGCGAGTTCTTGGTTTCTTATGTGGGTTTATTGTTAGGCAGTTTCATTAACGTCCTCCTAGCGCGGCAACAACACACAACAACAGCGGTCACGTTTTTGTATACCGTAAAAGCAGTTCGTCTGCCGTAAACAGCAATGTTGTGACACTCTTAAACAGGACAATACTGCCATCTAGTGCATTTGATGAAAGCACTTTTGTGCGTGCCACACAGCAATGCATCATCATGTTCAGCATGGTTCGAAAAATAGTGACAGAGAATAGAACAAGGATGGACAATTCAACCCTTAACTCAACAATGAGTAGATGAGTGTTATGAGATCATTATTCATGCGTTCGTTACGTCTCGTCTCGACTACTGTAACGTATTATTTTCGGGTCTCCCTATGTCTAGCATTAAAAGATTACAGTTGGTACAAAATGCGGCTGCTAGACTTTTGACAAGAACAAGAAAGTTTGATCATATTACGCCTATACTGGCTCACCTACACTGGCTTCCTGTGCACTTAAGATGTGACTTTAAGGTTTTACTACTTACGTATAAAATACTACACGGTCTAGCTCCGTCCTATCTTGTCGATTGCATTGTACCATATGTCCCGGCAAGAAATCTGCGTTCAAAGAACTTCGGCAGTGATTCCCAGAGCCCAAAAAAAGTCTGCGGGCTATAGAGCGTTTTCTATTCGGGCTCCAGTACTATGGAATGCCCTCCCGGTAACAATTAGAGATGCTACCTCAGTAGAAGCATTTAAGTCCCATCTTAAAATTCATTTGTATACTCTAGCCTTTAAATAGACCCCCTGTTAGACCAGTTGATCTGCCGTTTCTTTTCTTCTCTCCTCTGCTCCCCTCTATCCCTTGTGGAGGGGGGGTGGGCACAGGTCCGGTGGCCATGGATGAAGTGCTGGCTGTCCAGAGTCGGGACCCGGGGTGGACCGCTCGCCTGTGCATCGGCTGGGAACATCTCTGCGCTGCTGACCCGTCTCCGCTCGGGATGGTGTCCTGCTGGCCCCACTATGGACTGGACTCTTACTATTATGTTGGATCCACTATGGACTGGACTCTCACATTATTATGTCAGACCCACTCGACATCCATTGCTTTCGGTCTCCCCTAGAAGGGGGGGGGTTACCCACATATGCGGTCCTCTCCAAGGTTTCTCATAGTCATTCACATCGACGTCCCACTGGGGTGAGTTTTTCCTTGCCCTTATGTGGGCTTTGTACCGAGGATGTCATTGTGGCTTGTGCAGCCCTTTGAGACACTTGTGATTTAGGGCTATATAAATAAACATTGATTGATTGATTGATTGATATGTGTGTGTATATGTGTAAATAAATGAACACTGAAATTCAAGTATTTCTCTTATTTATATATATATATATATATATATATATATGTATGTGTGGGAAAAAAAATCACAAGACTACTTCATCTCTACAGGCCTGTTTCATGAGGGGGTTCCCTCAATCATCAGGAGATTTTAATGGGAGCATTCACATACCATGGTTTATATAGGGCACAGAGTGGATGGGTACAGGCTGGCGTAGGGGCGTGGTGATTGGCTCATGTGTTACCTAGGAGGTGTTTCCGTCTCTGGCGGCATGCTGTTACAATTTCGCTGCGCTTGTTGAGGGATGACAGGTCTGGACGGTAAATAATAAACAGTTTCTCTTTCAAGCATAGGTTGCATCTTTTATTACCACTATTGTAAGGTGTGCTGGATGCAAGAATTTGCCATGTTATTGAATATTCAACATTATTGTCTTTGAGGTCCCAAATGTGTTTGCTGAGTTCTGTGGTATTCCGCAGGTTTTGGTTCCTGAAAGAAGCCTTGTGATTGTTCCATCTGGTTTTAAACTCTCCCTCGGTTAATCCTACATATGTGTCGGATGTGTTAATGTCCTTGCGTGTTACCTTAGATTGGTAGACAACTGATGTTTGTAAGCACCCCCCGTTGAGAGGGTAACACATGAGCCAATCACCACGCCCCTACGCCAGCCTGTACCCACCCACTCTGTGCCCTATATAAACCATGGTATGTGAATGCTCCCATTAAAATCTCCTGATGATTGAGGGAACCCCCCCTCATGAAACAGGCCTGTAGAGATGAAATAGTCTTGTGATTTTTTCCCCACACATACATATATTGTGCTCTACTACGGTATCGAGCACTATTTTTTGGATAACCTTATTAAGACATATATATATATATATATATATATATATATATATATATATATAATAAAATACATAAATATATATAAATACTTGTATATATATATATATATATATATATATATATATATATATATATAGCTAGAATTCGCTGAACGTCAAGTATTACTTATATATATATATATATATATATATATATATGTATGTGTGGGGAAAAAAAATCACAAGACTATTTCATCTCTACAGGCCTGTTTCATGAGGGGGGTACCCTCAATCGTCAGGAGATTTTAATGGGAGCATTCGCATACCATGGTTTATATAGGGCACAGAGTGGGTGGGTACAGGCTGGCGTAGGGGCGTGGTGATTGGTTCATGTGTTACCTAGGAGGTGTTTCCGTCTATGGCGGCATGTTGTTACAATTTCGCTGCGCTTGTTGAGGGATGACAGGTCTGGACGGTAGATAATAAACAGTTTCTCTTTCAAGCATAGGTTGCATCTTTTATTACCACTATTGTAAGGTGTGCTGGATGCAAGAATTTGCCATGTTATTGAATATTCAACATTATTGTCTTTGAGGTCCCAAATGTGTTTGCTGAGTTCTGTGGTATTTCGCAGGTTTTTGTTCCTGAAAGAAGCCTTGTGGTTGTTCCATCTGGTTTTGAATTCACCCTCGGTTAATCCTACATATGTGTCGGATGTGTTAATGTCCTTGCGTATTACCTTAGATTGGTAGACAACTGATGTTTGTAAGCATCCCCCGTTGAGGGGGCAATCAGGTTTCTTTCGACAGTTACATGCTTTGTTGGTTTTGGAGTCGTTCTGACTGGGGGTCGACGGCTCATTTGCAATTGTTTTGTTGTGGTTTGAGATGATTTGTCGTATATTGTTCATGCAGCTGTAGCTCAATTTGATGATGTTCTTGTTGAATACTTTTCTTAGGTTGTTGTTTCTGGGAAAGTGTTTGTCAATCAGGTTGAGGAATTTGTGTCCAATGTTCGTTGAGACGTTTTTGCTGTATGGGGGGTTGTACCAGATGATGCCGTTTCGTTTTCTGTTCTTTTTTGGCTGGTTTCCTGGCGTGGGTTCATAGGTGAGGGTGAAATTGTATCCGCTTTCATCAAGGGCTTTTTGGTACGGGGGGGTTGCTTGGTCAAATTCAGCTTTGCTAGATGACAGCATCGATAGCCTTTTATTGATTCCGGTAGGTATTCTTTTCGTGGTGGTGGGTGGATGGTTGCTGTCATGGTGCACGTATTGGAGTGTTGTGTTGGGTTTCGCGAATGGTTGGTAGCTGTTATTTCTCAGGTTGAAAGTGACGTCAAGAAAGTTGACGGTTTGCTTGTTGGCTTCAATCGTGATCCGTAGGCCGTTCTCTTTGAAAATTTGGCATATGCGCTTCTTGGTATTCTCGCTGCTCCTTGGCGAGGCGCGACACACTGCCAGTCCGTCATCACGGTAAATACCAAGGTTCAGATTGAGGCTGGCGAGCTGGGAGAGGAGGAAACTCCCAACGAGTTCACACGTTTCTGCTCCGTCAAAACTTCCCATAGTGACGTCAAATGTTGCATTGTTCTTTTTTTGCCAAGGTGTACTGTTGTGGATGAGAATGGAGTTTTTTGCGTGGATGATGATGTTTCTTTCGTTGCCTGTGATTGAGTCGTAGTCTGAGGCGAAGTCTAGTGCTTGAGTCAGTAGGTCTTGCGTGATGGAAGGGTAAAATTCCTCGATATCAAAGGAGATAAAGTTGTGCTGTTGTTTGTCTTGGATGTTGTTGAACCATTTGATTACTGCTGCTGTATTTCTCCATTGGTTGAGTGGTGTTTTGTCCTTGATTTTTGTGTTGACTCTGTCCAGGATTATTTTGCTGATTTTTCCTATTTCAGATTTAGTTGGGTTTATTGGTCGGCATGTTGGGTTATTTGCGAAGTTGGGTTTGTGATCCTTCAATGTGATGAAGCCTTCCTTGTTGGCTGTGGCGTCCACCCTGTCCTCAATGTCCAGTTCAGCCGCGATCCTTTTATTTTCCAGGTGGATGTTCTGTAAGGTATTGGGTTGCGCTTTTTTGTATGATTTGGTGATGCTTCTGTCCAGTAAGGTGTGGTGTTCTGGTATGTCCATTCTGTAGAAGTTTGTGGTTTTATCGGCAGCTATGATGAGGTTGTTTACTTTCTTGATGCGCTCCTTGTCATTTTTCAGCTTGGTGAGGAGTGGGTTGCGGATTGGCTTGAATTTGACTGATTGTATCATTTTGAGCATGTCGTTCTCAAAATCCTTTAGTTCCTCAACTGTGGGTGGGTTCTTGGTAGATTTGAATCCGTAAGTTTCCTTTTGCATTCCTTTTGTTTCAGGGTGGAGGAAAAAATGTGCACAACAGTACACCATGGCAAAAAAAGAACAATGCAACATTTGACGTCACTATGGGAAGTTTTGACGGAGCAGAAACGTGTGAACTCGTTGGGAGTTTCCTCCTCTCCCAGCTCGCCAGCCTCAATCTGAACCTTGGTATTTACCGTGATGACGGACTGGCAGTGTGTCGCGCCTCGCCAAGGAGCAGCGAGAATACCAAGAAGCGCATATGCCAAATTTTCAAAGAGAACGGCCTACGGATCACGATTGAAGCCAACAAGCAAACCGTCAACTTTCTTGACGTCACTTTCAACCTGAGAAATAACAGCTACCAACCATTCACGAAACCCAACACAACACTCCAATACGTGCACCATGACAGCAACCATCCACCCACCACCACGAAAAGAATACCTACCGGAATCAATAAAAGGCTATCGATGCTGTCATCTAGCAAAGCTGAATTTGACCAAGCAACCCCCCCGTACCAAAAAGCCCTTGATGAAAGCGGATACAATTTCACCCTCACCTATGAACCCACGCCAGGAAACCAGCCAAAAAAGAACAGAAAACGAAACGGCATCATCTGGTACAACACCCCATACAGCAAAAACGTCTCAACGAACATTGGACACAAATTCCTCAACCTGATTGACAAACACTTTCCCAAAGACAACAACCTAAGAAAAGTATTCAACAAGAACAACACCAAATTGAGCTACAGCTGCATGAACAATATACGACAAATCATCTCAAACCACAACAAAACAATTGCAAATGAGCCGTCGACCCCCAGTCAGAACGACTCCAAAACCAACAAAGCATGTAACTGTCGAAAGAAACCTGATTGCCCCCTCAACGGGGGATGCTTACAAACATCAGTTGTCTACCAATCTAAGGTAATACGCAAGGACATTAACACATCCGACACATATGTAGGATTAACCGAGGGTGAATTCAAAACCAGATGGAACAACCACAAGGCTTCTTTCAGGAACAAAAACCTGCGAAATACCACAGAACTCAGCAAACACATTTGGGACCTCAAAGACAATAATGTTGAATATTCAATAACATGGCAAATTCTTGCATCCAGCACACCTTACAATAGTGGTAATAAAAGATGCAACCTATGCTTGAAAGAGAAACTGTTTATTATCTACCGTCCAGACCTGTCATCCCTCAACAAGCGCAGCGAAATTGTAACAACATGCCGCCATAGACGGAAACACCTCCTAGGTAACACATGAACCAATCACCACGCCCCTAGGCCAGCCTGTACCCACCCACTCTGTGCCCTATATAAACCATGGTATGCGAATGCTCCCATTAAAATCTCCTGACGATTGAGGGTACCCCCCTCATGAAACAGGCCTGTAGAGATGAAATAGTCTTGTGGTTTTTTTTTTTTTTCCCCCACACATACATATATTGCGCTCTACTACGGTATCGAGCACTATTTTTTGGATAACCTTATTAAGACATATATATATATATATATATCTATGAAATACTTGACTTTGTGAATTCTAGCTGTAAATATACTCCTCCCCTTTTGACCACGCCCCCAACCACGCCCTAACCACGCCCCCGTCCCACCCCGACCACGCCCACCCCACCCCCATCACCCCACCTCCCGAAATCGGAGGTCTCAAGGTTGGGAAGTATGCAGAAATGGACATTTTTGCATTGTATTATACATCAGGAAGTGTTGTGTAAGACAGTGTCAAAAATAAAACCATCAAAAGCAATCTGCTTTTGTATAAAGTTAAGTTGAATTAAATTATTATTATTATTTATCTTACGGTATATCAAAAATAATTTGAGCAAAATTTAACTGAAATATTGTCGGTGTGGCCCTCCAGCAGTGCTCAGGTTGCTCACGCGGCCCCCGGTAAAAAATTAATTGCCCACCCCTGATATAGACCGTATTTATTTTGTGAAGGTGGCTGGTGAGTGCACATAGACCGGATCAATCCGCTGTTGGCATGATGTGCAGGTGGAGGAAAACATGGTCTCATTCTCTGACAGGTCCGCGTGTCACAGCTCCAACAGTGAACAGAGGGAGGCTGCCAGTGCAGAATAATTAAGACCTCTGTTGAAGTGACAGGGTCACCAGGAGGTATGCAGCACCGCAAAGCTGCTCTTCTCAGCTGCTTCCTCTGCGAGCTGTCACGGCTCGAGCGTATTTATAGCATCCTGGCGCTCGCACTCTACTCTCCCCTCTACCTCGCAGACAGATGTCACCTTCAAGCCACCATATCTGGGACAAAACACAATGCTGTCACCATCTGAACAAGATGCACACACACACACACACACACTTCCCCACACACGTACACAGAGGCAATCAGCAGAACAACAGGAGTCTGAGGACATCGTCAACAACTCCTCGTTCACATTGACTTTAACCAGGCAGTCTGGCACTCCCTGCAGACCAGCCTTATTTAAATGATAGCATGGGCCAGACTTTCTGCTAGTGTCTTGAATGTGTGCCTTCAGCAGCAGTGGCGTGCGGTGAGGTTGATGGCTGGTGAGGCACTGACTTCATCACAGTCAGATTTGCAAACATATGAACCCTAAAGAGTATCTTATTCACCATTTGATTGGCAGCAGTTAACGGGTTATGTTTAAAAGCTCATACCAGCATTCTTCCCTGCTTGGCACTCAGCATCAAGGCTTGGAATTGGGGGTTAAATCACCAAAAATTATTCCCGGGCGCGGCGCCGCTGCTGCCCACTGCTCCCCTCACCTCCCAGGGTGTGAACAAGGGGATGGGTCAAATGCAGAGGACAAATTTCATTACACCTAGTGTGTGTGTGACAATCATTGCTACTTTAACTTAACTTTAACTTTACACATACAAACTGTAGCACACAAAAAAGCACATTTAATAAAAAAAAACACGTTATAATGGTCTTACTTTTACTTATAAAAAAAGTCCATTCGCATTTGGATTAATGATATGTTGATATGTTATATCAACTAAAGCCCTCACTTAAACTTTCCACGTGCAAGATTGAATCTATTTAAAAAAGTGTAACCGAGGGTTTATAAATGTCGCCTATACTGTATGAAACTACAAAATAACAAACACTGGAGGCTCCAGTTTACACGAGGACCACTTTATTTACCTTCTTTCAAAAACCTCCGCTCCACTACAACATGTCATCACTTCCGCTCTTGGCGCCTTCAAAATAAGAGCTCAAGGCATATACTGTATAACAGCGCATAACAGGAACTTAACATCACAAAGAGGAAAGCCCATGAAAATAGGTTACAAAAGGTATTTAATAAGAAGCCAAAAAGTGCAAAAACAATAATGTTCGTGTTGGAGGAGTTGTGAATTAGATACACCTGCAGTCTGCAGGTGTACCTAATGTTGTGGCCCTGCAGTCATTCACAACTCCTCCAACACGAACATTATTGTTTTTGCACTTTTTGGCTTCTTATGAAATAACTTTTTTAAATAGATTCAATCTTGCACGTGGAAAGTTTAAGTGTGGGCTTTAGTTGATATAACAATTCTACGGCGGGGATGCAGGAGGCGGGGCTACTGGAGCCTCAGCCGGTGCGTCTTTTGCAGCCGTTTTATGATCGCTCAGCACAAGAAATACGTTACACACATACAGTTGTTGACAAAATACACTGTACATTATATACCTCAGCTAACTAAACTATGGAAATGTATAATATAGTTCATATAGCAATACAGTCTCACTGCACAGCAGGCCAGCAGTTAGCCGAGTCCGTCCATGTTGAGGCACTGAGTGACGTGCCTCAACTGGCTGCTGTTCACCGCACCGTCTCGTCTCAGTATTTGAACGGCAAATGTGAAAATTCAGCGATTTTGAATAAAAATAATCTAAAACTGGTGAAGTTAAATGGAAAATAACTTTATAGTATAATCACTGCATACATACAACAATTTGATTAAATTCTTTTCTTTTTACATTTTTTTTCTTTCCATGATGGCAGGTGAGGCCCTGCCTCACCTGCCTCTAGTGACTGCACGTCACTGTTCAGCAGACATTTTTCCAAAAAAAAAGGAATAGCAGAATATTTTTAAAATAGCCAAATCTTTGTTGACAGCCATGGCCGCCCCTTAGTGAAAACCCCACACTGCAAAAAGTCAGTGGTCAAAAACAAGAAAAAAATACAAAAATGCGGGGTATTTTATTTGAATTAAGCAAAATTATCTGCCAATAGAACAAAATTCGGCTTGTCAAGACTTTCCAAAACAAGTAAAATTAGCTAACTTCAATGAACCCAAAAATACCTTAAAGGCATACTTGCCAACCTTGAGACCTCCAATTTCGGGAGGTGCGGGGTGTGGTTAAGAGGGGAGGAGTATATTTATAGCTAGAATTCACCAAGTCAAGTATTTCATATATATATATATATATATATATATATATATATATATATACATATATATATATATATCCCCGTGACCCCGAAGGGAATAAGCGGTAGAAAATGGATGGATGGATGGATATATATATATATATATATGTATATATATATATATATATATATATATACATATTAGAGTTGCGCGGATAGGCAATTATTTCATCCGCAACCGCATCAGAAAGTCGTCAACCATCCGCCATCCACCCGTTCAAACATTTGATCAGAACCGCACCCGCCCGCACCCGCCCGTTGTTATATATCTAATATAGACGATGCAAGGCATTAGTGAGGTTATAAAGCTTTTGCCTGTTAAAGAAAGGAGACTGATCCAATGCAGCACAGACATTTGCGTGCCACGCTGTCACAACCCAGACGCACACCAGTGCGCAATCATATGGGAGCCGCGCTGAGCGCACCTCCAAGCGCGTCTCGCTGCCGGCGACGGCCGGGTATGGGCCCGACGCTCCAGCGCCATCCATTTTCAGGGCTAGTTGATTCGACAGGTGGGTTGTTACACACTCCTTAGCGGGTTCCGACTTCCATGGCCACCGTCCTAGCTGCTGTCTATATCAACCAGGGTGAGCCCCACCCCTTTCGTGAGCGCACTGCGCGCGGAGTGACCTCTGTTACACGCCCCCGGCAACAGGGGTGGCGGGCAGGTAAGCTGCTTACCTGCTGCGCGTGACGCCGGCCGCGGCGAAGGCGGACGAGGCGGGGTGTCGGTGCGGTGGGCGCGGTGGTGACCCTGGACGTGCGTCGGGCCCTTCTCGCGGATCGCCTCAGCTACGGCTCCCGGTGGGGCCCTCTCGGGGGAAGGGGCCTCGGTCCCGGACCCCGGCGAGGCGTCGGGGGCCTTCTCCGCTCCGTAAAAGTGTCCATCTCTTTTTTTTTTTCTTCTGTTGTGGCATATGCAGCAGGTGCCTGCTCGTTTTTCGTATGTGGGTAACAACATTTAACTATGTATATATATTTCCGAATTGGTTTAACTGCCACCCGCCTGAATCTATTTAAAATCAAATTGTTCTTTATTTCAACCGCCCGACCCGACCCGCGGATAAAATCTAATTTTTTTTAATTTCATCCGCCCGATCCGTGGATAATCCGCGGACTCCACGGTTGTGCCCGCAAACCGCGCATCTCTAATACATATATATATATATATATCCATCCATCCATCCATATATAAGAAATAATTGACTTTCAGTGAATTCTAGCTATATATATATATATATATAAAAATAAAAGAAATACTTGAATTTCAGTGTTCATTTATTTACACATATACACACACATAACACTCATCTACTCATTGTTGAGTTAAGGGTTGAATTGTCCATCCTTGTTCTATTCTCTGTGACTATTTTTCTAACCATGCTGAACACCCTCTCTGATGATGCATTGCTGTGTGGCACGCACAAAAGTGCTTTCATCAAATGCACTAGATAGCAGTATTGTCCTGTTTAAGAGTGTCACAACATTGCTGTTTACGGCAGACGGACTGCTTTACGGTAGACGTTCTTTATATTGTGGGAAAGCGGACTCAGGTCCGCATGGAGCTGGAGGGGGCGTGGCCTCCAGCTCCGCCTGAATTTCGGGAAATTTTCGGGAGAAAATTTGTCCCGGGAGGTTTTCGGGAGAGGCGCTGAATTTCGGGAGTCTCCCGGAAAATTCGGGAGGGTTGGCAAGTATGCCTTAAAGGGGAACATTATCACAATTTCTGAATGGTTAAAACCATTAAAAATCAGTTCCCAGTGGCTTATTTTATTTTTCAAAGTTTTTTTCAAAATTTTACCCATCACGCAATATCCCTAAAAAAAGCTTCAAAGTGCCTGATTTTAACCATCGTTATAAACACCCGTCCATTTTCCTGTGACGTCACATAGTGAAGCCAACACAAACAAACATGGCGCATAGAACAGCAAGCTATAGCGACATTAGCTCGGATTCAGACTCAGATTTCAGCGGCTTAAGCGATTCAACAGATTACGCATGTATTGAAACGGATGGTTGTAGTGTGGAGGCAGGTAGCGAAAACGAAATTGAAGAAGAAACTGAAGCTATTGAGCCATATCGGTTTGAACCGTATGCAAGCGAAACCGACGAAAACGACACGAAAGCCAGTGACACGGGAGAAAGCGAGGACGAATTCGGCGATCGCCTTCTAACCAACGATTGGTATGTGTTTGTTTGGCATTAAAGGAAACTAACAACTATGAACTAGGTTTACAGCATATGAAATACATTTGGCAACAACATGCACTTTGAGAGTGCAGACAGCCCAATTTTCATCAATTAATATATTCTGTAGACATACCCTCATCCGCTCTCTTTTCCTGAAAGCTGATCTGTCCAGTTTTGGAGTTGATGTCAGCAGGCCAGGGAAGCTAGGGTCGATATTCTTCTCTTGATCATCTTCGGTGGCATAAGGGACGGTGTGAGCCAAGACATCCAGGGGGTTTAGCTCGCTCATCTGCGGGAACAAACTGCCGCCATTGCTTGCCGTGCTACCGAGGACCTTTGTCCCTGAATTGCTCACACACTCCGGCAGATTCAATGGGGGTCTGGCGGCAGATTTCTTTGACTTTATCGTTGGAAATGCATCTGCTTTGAGTGTCGCAGGATATCCACACATTCTTGCCATCTCTGTCGTAGCATAGCTTTCGTCGGTAAAGTGTGCGGAACAAACGTCCAATTTCTTGCCACTTTCGCATCTTTGGGCCACTGGTGCAACTTGAATCCGTCCCTGTTGGTGTTGTTACACCCTCCGACAACACACCGACGAGGCATGATGTCTCCAAGGTACGGAAAACAGTCGACAAAACGGAAAATAACAGAGCTGATTTGACTCGGTGTTTGAGAAAATGGCAGATTACTTCCCGATGTGACGTCACGTTGTGACGTCATCGCTCCGAGAGCGAATAATAGAAAAGCGTTTAATTCGCCAAAATTCACCCATTTAGAGTTCGGAAATCGGTTAAAAAAAAGATATGGTCTTTTTTCTGCAACATCAAGGTATATATTGACGCTTACATAGGTCTGGTGATAATGTTCCACTTTAAAATAAGTATATTCTCACTAATAACAAGTGCACTTTTCTTGGTAGGAAAAAAAAAAAAAAAAAAAAAAGAGACCTTTTCGCTCAATATGTTGAAAAATATTCTTAAATGAAGTAAATGCTAGTGCCATTATCTTGACATAATGATATGCGCTTGGCATTACATTTCTTGAAACCAGCAAACTTATACTAAAAACTAATTTATTGTTCTTAATGGAAAGGCAACAAGGCAACTGCTTGTTACTCTCGGGGTCTACTAGCCCAGTGGTGCCCAACCACCAGGCCGCGGCCTGTTACCGGTCCGTGGATCGATTGGTCCCGGGCCGCACAAGAATTAAAACATTTTTTTTTATTAAATCAACATAAAAAACACAAGATCCACTTACAATTAGTGCACCAACCCAAAAAACCTCCCTCCCCCATTTACACTTATTCACACAAAAGGGTTGTTTCTTTCTGTTATTAATATTCTGGTTCCTACATTATATATCAATACAGTCTGCAGGGATACAGTCCATAAGCACACATGATTGTATTTCTTTATGACAAAAAAAACAAAACCGGTCCGCAGCTACAAAAAGGTTGGGGACCACTGTACTAGCCACTCAGGCAAATCATATTGTCTAAAAATGCATTTTTCCATGGATAACATGACATCATCACGCCAAGTGCGTGCTCTTTCAGTGAATTAGTGCACATATATACAGCCCGGCCCCCGGCCAAAAATGTTTTGTCATTTTGAAGAATTCATCTGAATGTGCATGAACTATTTCTGTTTAAAAATGTTAGAAATGTTAAATGTTTAAATATTAACTGTCAGTTTACTGTACTGTGCCAACTGTACTACTATATGAGTACCTATTTTCTATTGTTTCATTAAAAATAAAACAGCAAAGTCTATTTGGCTGTCATCTGTTTTAGTTATGAGACACAATTGTGTCAAAGTCATGATTTATTTTAAAAGAAATAATTACTTTAAAAAAGTAGTTTTATACTTGTGAGTGTTGATGACACAGCTTTGCAACACTTGATATTCAAGTTTCAAGCATGTTTTACTCAATATAGGTCATCAAATCTCAGCAACAAGCTGGAATATCTTACTGAGATCATTTAGGACCAAAACCATACTTGCCAACCCTCCCGGATTTTCTGGGAGACTCCCGAAATTCAGCGCCTCTCCCGAAAACCTCCCGGGACAAATTTTCTCCCGAAAATTTCCTGAAATTCAGGCGGAGCTGGAGGCCACGCCCCCTTCAGCTCCATGCGGACCCGAGTCCGCTTTCCCACGATATAAACAGCGTGCCTGCCCAATCACATTATAACTGTAGAATGATCGAGGGCGAGTTCTTGTTTTCTTATGTGGGTTTATTGTTAGGCAGTTTCATTAACGTCCTCCCAGCGCGGTAACAACACACAACAACAGCAGTCATGTTTTCGTCTACCGTAAAGCAGTTCGTCTGCCGTAAACAGCAATGTTGTGACACTCTTAAACAGGAAAATACTGCCATCTATAACATCAATAACATATTCAGCTTTTAGAGAGTGCAGTGCACAACTGCGCACACAACAAGGAGACGAAGCAGAAGAACGAGGAAGATACAGCCATGGCGACGCCGACGACGAGTAAGATGAAGAAATACGCTTTGTTGCACCTTTCCTGCCTGAGTCCGGCGATTAGTTGCAAATCTTGCTTTATTGATTGCTTGCACACAGCCAATCCAACACAAAACAAACTAGTCCCCGCCCGCACTCACGCTACCGCTCCCTCTCTTCTCTTCTCTCGCCCACACACTCACTGACGTCACTCACCTCACATGCTCACCTATTAAAGGGCCACACACACACACACATACGCTACTCTCATAACAGCTTGTAAGTTCCAAGCCGCAGCTGCGATTGGACCTGGATAGCCTCCGGGAAGAAGTAGTGGACTACCAAGTGCTTGGCACTGAAGATCTTCCTCAGGAAGCAAAGATTGACCGGTTTTGGGCCATGCTAGGGAGAGATGGAAGATTCCAGTCTCTAATGCATTTGATGAAAGCACTTTTGTGCGTGCCACACAGCAATGCATCATCAGAGAGGGTGTTCAGCATGGTTAGAAAAATAGTGACAGAGAATAGAACAAGGATGGACAATTCAACTCTTAACTCAACAATGAGTAGATGAGTGTTATGTGCGTGTATATGTGTAAATAAATGAACACTGAAATTCAAGTATTTATTTTATTTATATATATACATATATATATACATATAATAAAAATAAATATATATATAGCTAGAATTCACTGAAAGTCAAGTATTTCTTAGATATATATATATATATATATATATACATACTTGACTTGGTGAATTATAGCTGTAAATATACTCCTCCCCGCTTAACCATGCCCCTAACCACGCCCTCGCCCCAACCCCGGCCACGCCCACCCCCCTCCCGAAATCGGAGGTCTCAAGGTTGGCAAGTATGACCAAAACCCTTAAAACAAGTAAAACACTAACATAAAATCTGCTTAGTGAGAAGAATTATCTTATCAGACAGAAAATGAGCAAATATCACCCTTATTTGACATATTTCATCTTACTTAGATTTCAGTTTTTGCAGTGTGTATAGTATTTCTCCAGCAATGGCATCAATCAGGGCCGGCCCGTGGCATAGGCCGTATAGGCAAATGCTAAGGGCGCCGTCCATCAGGGGGCGCCACGCCAGTGCCACAAATGTTGGAGAAAAAAAAAAGAAAAAAAAAAAAGTTGGTACTATTATTTCTAAATACAAAAAATAATCCCACGTTAATTAAAATGCAAAGTAAAGCCTATTTAATAGAAATATTATTTGTTACAACATTACGCCCCCTCCCCCCCCTCTCCCCCCGCACGGTGCGCCCCCTCCCTTCCCGTATCATGACTCTTTTTGGACGTCACCACATCAAAAAATCAACACAAGATGTCAAAACGGCCAAAACTGTCAGGTGCCCAGGGAAGAAAAAAGAGAAAGGAAGAGAAGGAGAAACGAGAAAAGACAGAGGTAGCAGGTAGGTGAGCCGAACATGAAATTATTTGTCTGTTACAGAATGTGATAGTAACCCGGCTTTTTAGCATTAAGCTAATGTCACATGATTCGGCAATTGCTAATCAATAAATAGCTAGTTCTGTTTTAACGTCGGGTTAATATTGTGGAGGGGGCTAAATTGTTATGGAAAATAATAATGTAACGTTAGGTAATTACAGTACTCCCACCTTACATTCCTCAGGGACATTTGTATTAGATCTTTTAAGCAGGTGTTTTTTGTTTACATTGTTATTGCCTTCTGGTTAGCTATGTTTGCCCTGCAGGTAATAGTCACTTTTCCACCCCTTTATATATTAGGTATAGTTGTAAGTAAAAAAAAAAAGGTCAAAGACAAAGCTATTCGGTTTCTTGTGAGTATATACACTTCACTGCCGATGTGGGGGGGCGCCACCTAAAATCTTGCCTAGGGCGCCAGATTGGTTAGGGCCTGGCATCAATGATGGTATTTTGAGGGTTAATCTTTGAAGTCGGACATCACTGAAGGCCTAGGTGGGAAACGTACGGCCCGCCACTGTCGGGGTATAGTTTTTAACTCTGTAAAGCACTTTTGCGCTGCATTTCTTTTATGTATGAAAAGCGCTTTATAAATAAAGTTTGATTGATTGATTGAATAGCTACGCCTCCTAGGCTACTGTAGTGTATTGTGGATCATTACGGTGGTACTCGGAGAGCCAATTCTTTTCTGAGGCGGTGCTTGGGGAAACAAAAGTTCAAGAACCACTGCACTACAGCATCTGTGAAAAATAACACTTCCCTGAGTTCAGCCAGTGTTATTTAAAGCTGCACAATGATGCCGTTCTCTTAATTCCCAACAGGCTACACCGAACATCGGTCAAGCACACCAAGGTCCCGATTTCCGTTATTATTTATATCACTGCTGTAATGCTGATTGATGCCTACAGCTACATGTGCAAGATTTTTAATTTGATTGCATCAATAAATAACATCTTTCCGTGCTTTCTAATCTTTGTGTGATGTAAACAAGGCAAACACGGCCTCACGGCGCACAACAGAGACTCCCAAACATCATTTGAATTTCAACACAAAAATATATTTAGAGAATAAACACAGGGAACAGCGTAAACTGTGTGTGTGTGTGTGTGTGTGAGATGTAGTTGTGGAGTGTGTCTGTGCCTCAGATAAGAGACAACTGTGGGCTTGTGTGAAGTAAGCCTAGCTGACTGAATGTGTTGACATAGCTTTAATGCAGCTTGATACTAGACACCAGTAGTCTGTCTGAGCCTCTGAGCGCAGGGGTGTTAACCTCTCAGAGATTCTCAAAATACACAAACACCAAGCCCGACTGGCCAGTGGGGGATTAAAATAACTTTTTGAGTACCATGTTCATACGCTATCCACACTTGCCTCCCGTTGGCAATATAACATAGTGAAACATAATCAAAGACCAGAGGTGGGTAGAGTAGCCAGAAATTGTACTCAAGTAAGAGTACTGTTACTTTAGAGATTTATTACTCAAGTAAAAGTAAGGAGTAGTCACCCAAATATTTACTTGAGTAAAAGTAAAAAGTATGTTGTGAAAAAACTACTCAAGTATTGAGTAACTGATGAGTAACCTGTTCGTTTAATGATGACGGCAACAAATAATTCACAAAAACATAAAAATAGCAATGAGCAAAGTCAGAGCCAGCTAAGCAACTAAAACAATAATATATACTAAATAATAATACATTAACATTAAAAAAAATTAAGGCAAATTAAGCCACAATAACTTAACAGCACCATAGGCTCAGTAGGCAGAGATTACAAAGGAAAATAACAAGTTAGCCTTTACGCAAACCATAAACTGATAGGTGTGGGCCGCACCTGGGAACACACTGTGCACTTCTGATTGGTGTTTCTATGCATGCGAGTGTGTGTGTGCGACTGTGTGTGTGTGTGTGTGTGTGTCTATGAGGCTGCAGTACGATAATAAATGTCCCCACACGATGTACATTTGACAGTGATTCATAGCAGGGAAGCTAACATCAGCCTACGGTGACAGCCAAAATATCTACTAACGTTACTTACCGCCATGTGTTTCCTCAAATTTGACGTTGAGTTCATGTAAGCTTAAGCTTGTTGCCGCTGAAACTTTATGTGCAGTTAATCACGTGACCGCCTGGCAGGGCCTCACCTGCCATCATGGAAAGAAAAAAATGTAAAAAGAAAAATTTTATTATATTGTTAAATGTATCCAGTGATTATACTATAAAGCTATTTTCCATTTAACTTCACCAGTTTTAGATTATTTTTATTCAAAATCGCTGAATTTTCACATTTGCCGTTCAAATACTGAGAAGAGACGGTGCGGTGAACAGCAGCCAGTTGAGGCACGTCACTCAATTGTGCCTCACCATGGATTGCGGACTCGGCTAACTGCTGGCCTGCTGTGCAGTGAGACCGTATTGCTATATGAACTATATTATACATTTCCATAGTTTAGTTAGCTGAGGTGTATAATGTACAGTGTATTTTGTCAACAACTGTATGTGTGTAACGTATTTCTTGTGCTGAGCGATCATAAAACGGCTGCAAAAGACGCACCGGCTGAGGCTCCAGTAGCCCCGCCTCCTGCATCCCCGCCGTAGAATTGTTATATCAACTAAAGCCCACACTGTGCAGTGAGACCGTATTGCTATATGAATTATATTATACATTTCCATAGTTTAGTTAGCTAAGGTATATAATGTACAGTGTATTTTGTCAACAACTGTATGTGTGTAAAGTATTTCTTGTGCTGAGCGATCATAAAACGGCTGCAAAAGACTCACTGGCTGAGGCTCGCAGTAATCCCGCCTCCTGCACCCCTGCCGTAGAATTTGTACCCCCTGACGGGAGTGTTATATCAATTAAAGCCCACACTTAAACTTTCCACGTGCAAGATTGAATCTATTTAAAAAGTTATTTCATAAGAATCCAAAAAGTGCAAAAACAATAATGTTCGTGTTAGAGGAGTTGTGAATGACTGCAGGGCCACAACATTAGGTACACCTGCAGACTGCAGGTGTACCTAATTCACAATTCCTCCAACACGAACATTATTGTTTTTGCACTTTTTGGCTTCTTATTAAATAACTTTTGTAACCTATTTTTATGGGCTTTCCTCTTTGTGATGTTAAGTTCCTGTTATGCGCCGTTATACAGTATATGCCTTGAGCTCTTATTTTGAAGGCGCTAAGAGCGGAAGTGATGACAGGGAGTGGAGCGGAGGTTTTTGAAAGAAGGTAAATAAAGTGGTCCTCGTGTAAACTGGAGCCTCCGTGTTTGTTATTTTGTAGTTTCATACAGTATAGGCGACATTTATAAACCCTCGGTTACACTTTTTTAAATAGATTCAATCTTGCACGTGGAAAGTTGAAGTGAGGGCTTTAGTTGATATAACACTCCCGTCAGGGGGTTCATTTATCCAGCACAACAGCGGCACATGGACTTAATTTATAAGTAAAGGTAAGACCATAATAACGTTTTTTTTTATTAAATGTGCCTTTTTGTGTGCTACAGTTTGTATGTGTAAAGTTAAAGTTAAGTTAAAGTACCAATGATTGTCTCACACACACACTAGGTGTGATGAAATTTGTCCTCTGCATTTGACCCATCCCCTTGATCACCCCTGGGAGGTGAGGGGAGCAGTGGGCAGCAGCGGCGCCGTGCCCGGGAATCATTTTTGGTCATTTAACCCCCAATTCCAAGCCTTGATGCTGAGTGCCAAGCAGGGAAGAATGCTGGTATGAGCTTTTAAACATAATTCGTTAACTGCTGCCAATCAAATGGTGAATAAGATACTCTTTAGGGTTCATATGTTTGTAAATCTGACTGTGATGAAGTCAGTGCCTCATCAGTCATCAACCTCACCGCACGTCACTGGTCACCAGTGACTGTATTTGATTGGTGAAACGGAGTCAAACGTCACCAGTGACTGCATTTGATTGGTAAAACGCAGGCATGTGATAGATCCTACTTTGAAGGTCTGTCTGACAGACCAAAACAAACAAAGCGTGCATTAACAGATGGATAAAAATCAGTAGCGAGTAGCGAGCTGAATGTAGATAAATGGAGCGGAGTTAAAGTAGTGTTTCTTCTCTATAAATATACTCAAGTAAAAGTAAAAGTATGTTGCATTAAAACTACTCTTAGAAGTACAATTTATCCCAAAAGTTACTCAAGTAGACGTAAAGGAGTAAATGTAGCGCGTTACTCCCCACCTCTGTCAAAGATGCACTTTATCAAGGCTCGCTTTAATGAGCTGCGAGATGTTATTGAAACATGCAGTCTGAGTCGTATTTAGCTCAGCGAAATGCTTGTGCGTGTCGAAGAAGCCATCAAGTTCACTCGCCGGGGTATGAAGATATAAACATCTTTTATAGCTAGGTGATGCAATTTGCAAAAAAAGGTGGCCATGATTTGATCCTTTAACCTTAAACAGATTGCTAATGTGTCAGGGCATCCGGCTTGTGGCGTGTTCTCAGGGCGAAGGTAACCGAGCCTGAGCCACTGGATGAAGTGTTGGATACCCAATATGAGCATGCCTGGCGGGCCACAAGGCTGTCGCTGCCAAAGTGGGTTTCTTTTACTGCATCAGTGGCGATAATCAGCTGATGCTGGCTGTCAGTGGACGTGGCCACGGGACAGGCAGGAAAACAGCCTCGGAGGACACGCGATATTCCTGCTGACAAACATCGCAGACCCCAGCTGTTCGAGCGACTCCTCTGTCACGGGCGCGAAGGGAGGGGGGTCGTGGGGAGATGCACTGCAGAAAGTCAGTGTTCAAAAACAAGAAAAAAAAATACAAAAATGAGGGGTATTTTACTTGAACTAAGGAAAATTCTATGCCAATAGAACAAGAAAATTTGGCTTGTCAAAACTTTCCAAAACAAGTAAAATTAGCTAACCTCAATGAACTCAAAAATAGCTTAAAATAAGTATATTCTCACTAATAAGTGCACTTTTCTTGGTAGAAAATTAAAAAAAGAGACCTTTTTGCTCAATATGTTGAAAAATATTCTTAAATGAAGTAAATGCTAGTGCCATTATCTTGACATAATGATATGCGCTCGGCATTACATTTCTTGAAACCAGCAAACTTATACTAAAAACTAATTTATGGTTCTTAATGGAAAGGCAACAAGGCAAGCGCTTGTTACTCTCGGGGTCTCCTAGCCGCTCAGGCAAATCATATTGTCTAAAAATGCATTTTTCCATGGATAACATGACATCATCGCGTCAAGTGCGTGCTCTTTCAGTCAATTAGTGCGCATATATACAGCCCGGCCCCCGGCCAAATGTTTTTAATTGTAATTTTGAAGAATTTATCTGAATATGCATGGACTATTTCTGTTCAAAATTGTTAGAAATGTTTAAATATTAACTGTCAGTTTACTGTACTGTGCCAACTGTACTACTATATGAGTACGTGTTTTCCGGATTATCCGCGGGTCGGGCGGTTGAAATAAAAAAAAAATAGATTTTATCCGCGGGTCGGGTCGGGCGGTTGAAATAAAGAACAATTTGATTTTAAATAGATTCAGGCGGGTGGCAGTTAAACCAATTCGGAAATATATATACATAGTTAAATGTTGTTACCCACATACGAAAAACGAGCAGGCACCTGCAGCATATGCCACAACACAACTTTACGGAGCGGAGAAGGGACGCCTCGCCGAGGCCCCTTCCCCCGAGAGGGCCCCACCGGGAGCCGTAGCTGAGGCGATCCGCGAGAAGGGCCCGACGCACGTCCAGGGTCACCACCGCGCCCACCGCACCGACACCCCGCCTCGTCCGCCTTCGCCGCGGCCGGCGTCACACGCAGCAGGTAAGCAGCTTACCTGCCCGCCACCCCCGTGGCCGGGGGCTCGTAACAGGGGTCACTCCGCGCGCTCCGCCCGCGCAGCTTACCTGCCCGCCACCCCCGTTGCCGGGGGCGCGTAACAGGGGTCACTCCGCGCGCAGTGCGCTCACGAAAGGGGTGGGGCTCACCCTGGTGAGCCACTTTTGGTAAGCAGAACTGGCGCTGCGGGATGAACCGAACGCCGGGTTAAGGCGCCCGATGCCGACGCTCATCAGACCCCAGAAAAGGTGTTGGTTGATATAGACAGCAGGACGGTGGCCATGGAAGTCGGAACCCGCTAAGGAGTGTGTAACAACCCACCTGCCGAATCAACTAGCCCTGAAAATGGATGGCGCTGGAGCGTCGGGCCCATACCCGGCCGTCGCCGGCAGCGAGAGCCGCGAGGGCTAGGCCGCGACGAGTAGGATGGCCGCCGCGGTGCGCGCTGAAGCCTCGGGCGCGAGCCCGGGTGGAGCCGCCGCGGGTGCGAGGGACATCGCACCTCCACGCGCTTGGAGGTGCGCTCAGCGCGGCTCCCAGATGATTGCGCACTGGTGTGCGTCTGGGCCGTGACAGCGTGGCACGCATTGAATGTCTCTGCTGCATTGGATCAGTCTCCTTTCTTTAACAGGCAAAAGCTTTATAACCTCACTAATGCCTTGCATCGACTATATTAGATATATAACAACGGGCGGGTGCAGTTTTGATTAAATGTTAGTTCGGGTGGATGCGGATGGTTGACGACTTTTGTGATGCGGTTGCGGATGAAATAATTGCCTATCCGCGCATCTCTAGCACTCGGCATTACATTTCTTGAAACCAGTATACTTATACTAAAAACTAATTTATTGTTCTTAATGGAAAGGCAACAAGGCAAGCGCTTGTTACTCTCGGGGTCTCCTAGCCGCTCAGGCAAATCATATTGTCTAAAAATGCATTTTTCCATGGATAACATGACATCATCGCGCCAAGTGCGTGCTCTTTCAGTCAATTAGTGCGCGTATATACAGCCCGGCCCCTGGCCAAAATGTTTTTAATTGTAATTTTGAAGAATTTATCTGAATATGCATGGACTATTTCTGTTCAAAATTGTTAGAAATGTTTAAATATTAACTGTCAGTTTACTGTACTGTGCCAACTGTACTACTATATGAGTACGTGTTTTCTATTGTTTCATTGAAAATAAAACAGCAAAGTCCATTTGGCTGTCATCTGTTTTAATTAGGAAATAATTGAAATAAGAAATGATTACTTTAAAAAGGTAGTTTTATACTTGTGAGTGTTGATGACACAGCTTTGCAACACTTGATATTCTAGTTTCAAGCATGTTTTACTCAATATAGGTCATCAAATCTCAGCAACAAGCTGTAATATCTTACTGAGATCATTTAGGACTAAAACACTTCAAACAAGTAAAACACTCTAACATAAAATCTGCTTAGTGAGAAGAATGATCTTATCAGACAGAAAATAAGCAAATATCACCCTTATTTGACATATTTCATCTTACTTAGATTTCACTTTTTGCAGTGTGGGCTTGAAGGGAGGTGGCAAAAAACACCAATGTCTACTCCGCCTACCTAAACTCGAGACTATTGCATTCCAAAACTAGAGATCTTCAATAAAACCCCCACATGACTGAAGCAGTAGCTGCACAAGAGGTCTCAGGAACCACGGGATGAACCAATCAGGTGTTACATTCAGTACGTTCACATGCACTAAAAAAACTAATTACATGAAACCAGCTCTTCTAAAACATGTTCATATTCTTTCCTGCTCGCGACACTGCAAAAAGTGAAATCTAAGTAAGATGAAATATCTCAAATAAGGGTGATATTTGCTTATTTTCTGTCTGATAAGATCATTTTTCTCACTAAGCAGAATTTATCGTAGAGTATTTTACTTGTTTTAAGTGTTTTGGTCCTAAATGATCTCAGTAAGATATTACAGCTTGTTGCTGAGATTTGATGACCTATATTGAGTAAAACATGCTTGAAACTAGAATATCAACTGTTGCAAAGCTGTGTCATCAACACTCACAAGTATAAAACTACTTTTTTAAAGTCATCATTTCTTATTTCAAGCATGAAATAAAAAAAATCATGACTTTGACACAATTGTGTCTCATAATTAAAACAGATGACAGCCAAATGGACTTTGCTCTTTTATTTTCAATGAAACAATAGAAAATAGGTACTCATATAGTAGTACAGTTGGCACAGTACAGTAAACGGACAGTTAATATTTAAACATTTGACATTTCAAACAATTTTGAACAGAAATAGTTCATGTACATTCTGATAAATTCTTCAATATTACAATAAAAAATTTTTTTTTAAAAAGTATATATATACACAGGTAAAAGCCAGTAAATTAGAATATTTTGAAAAACTTGATTTATTTCAGTAATTGCATTCAAAAGGTGTAACTTGTACATTATATTTATTCATTGCACACAGACTGATGCATTCAAATGTTTATTTCATTTAATTTTGATGATTTGAAGTGGCAACAAATGAAAATCCAAAATTCCGTGTGTCACAAAATTAGAATATTACTTAAGGCTAATACAAAAAAGGGATTTTTAGAAATGTTGGCTGCGTTGACCCTGGATCTCAGGAAACAGAGTGGACCGACACCAGCAGATGACATGGCACCCCAAACCATCACTGATGGTGGAAACTTTACACTAGACTTCAGGCAACGTGGATCCTGTGCCTCTCCTGTCTTCCTCCAGACTCTGGGACCTCGATTTCCAAAGGAAATGCAAAATTTGCATGGTTGGGTGATGGTTTGGGGTGCCATGTCATCTGCTGGTGTCGGTCCACTCTGTTTCCTGAGATCCAGGGTCAACGCAGCCGTCTACCAGCAAGTTTTAGAGCACTTCATGCTTCCTGCTGCTGACCTGCTCTATGGAGATGGAGATTTCAAGTTCCAACAGGACTTGGCGCCTGCACACAGCGCAAAATCTACCCGTGCCTGGTTTACGGACCATGGTATTTCTGTTCTAAATTGGCCCGCCAACTCCCCTGACCTTAGCCCCATAGAAAATCTGTGGGGTATTGTGAAAAGGAAGATGCAGAATGCCAGACCCAAAAACGCAGAAGAGTTGAAGGCCACTATCAGAGCAACCTGGGCTCTCATAACACCTGAGCAGTGCCAGAAACTCATCGACTCCATGCCACGCCGCATTAACGCAGTAATTGAGGCAAAAGGAGCTCCAACCAAGTATTGAGTATTTTACATGCTCATATTTTTCATTTTCATACTTTTCAGTTGGCCAACATTTCTAAAAATCTTTTTTGTATTAGCCTTAAGTAATATTCTAATTTTGTGACACACGGAATTTTGGATTTTCATTTGTTGCCACTTCAAATCATCAAAATTAAATGAAATAAACATTTGAATGCATCAGTCTGTGTGCAATGAATAAATATAATGTACAAGTTACACCTTTTGAATGCAATTACTGAAATAAATCAAGTTTTTCAAAATATTCTAATTTACTGGCTTTTACCTGTATATATATTCCTTGCACACTAATTGACTGAAAGAGCACGCACTTGGCGCGATGATGTCATGTTATCCATGGAAAAATGCATTTTTAGACAATATGATTTGCCTGAGCAGCTAGGAGACCCCGAGAGTAACAAGCGCTTGCCTTGTTGCCTTTCCATTAAGAACAATAAATTAGTTTTTAGTATAAGTTTGGTGGTTTCAAGAAATGTAATGCCAAGCGCATATCATTATGTCAAGATAATGGCACTAGCATTTACTTCATTTAAGAATATTTTTCAACATATTGAGCAAAAAGGTCTTTTTTTTCTACCAAGAAAAGTGCACTTGTTATTAGTGAGAATATACTTATTTTAAGGTATTTTGGTGTTCATTGAAGTTAGCTAATTTTACTTGTTTTGGAAAGTCTTGAAAAGCCAAATGTTCTTGTTCTATTGGCAGATAATTTTGCTTAGTTCAAGTAAAATACCCCTCATTTTTGTATTTTTCCCCTTGTTTTTGCAGTGTAGTGTTACCATATGGGAGTTATTGTGCAGAAATAACTACAAATGTGCGCTTCATTCACCAACATATTTGATGTTCAAACTGATAAACATTTAGAATTTGATGCCAGCAACACGTGACAAAGAAGTTGGGAAAGGTGGCAATAAATACTGATAAAGTTGAGGAATGCTCATCAAACACTTATTTGGAACATCCCACAGGTGTGCAGGCTAATTGGGAACAGGTGGGTGCCATGATTGGGTATAAAAGTAGATTCCATGAAATGCTCAGACATTCACAAACAAGGATGGGGCGAAGGTCACCACTTTGGCAACAAATGCGTGAGCAAATTGTTGAACAGTTTAAGAAAAACCTTTCTCAACCAGCTATTGCAAGGAATTTAGGGATTTCACCAGCTACGGTCCGCAATATCATCAAAGGGTTCAGAGAATCTGGAGAAATCACTGCACGTAAGCAGCTAAGCCCGTGACCTTCGATCCCTCAGGCTGTACTGCATCAACAAGCGACATCAGTGTGTAAAGGATATCACCACATGGGCTCAGGAACACTTCAGAAACCCACTGTCAGTAACTACAGTTGGTCGCTACATCTGTAAGTGCAAGTTAAAACTCTCCTATGCAAGGTGAAAACCGTTTATCAACAACACCCAGAAACGCCGTCGGCTTCTCTGGGCCTGAGCTCATCTAAGATGGACTGATACAAAGTGGAAAAGTGTTCTGTGGTCTGACGAGTCCACATTTCAAATTGTTTTTGGAAACTGTGGACGTCGTGTCCTCCGGACCAAAGAGGAAAAGAACCATCCGGATTGTTATAGGCGCAAAGTTGAAAAGCCAGCATGTGTGATGGTATGGGGGTGTATTAGTGCCCAAGACATGGGTAACTTACACATCTGTGAAGGCATCATTAATGCTGAAAGGTACATACAGGTTTTGGAGCAACATATGTTGCCATCCAAGTAACGTTACCATGGACGCCCCTGCTTATTTCAGCAAGACAATACAAAGCCACGTGTTACATCAACGTGGCTTCATAGTAAAAGAGTGCGGGTACTAGACTGGCCTGCCTGTAGTCCAGACCTGTCTCCCATTGAAAATGTGTGGCGCATTATGAAGCCTAAAATAGCACAACGGAGACCCCCGGACTGTTGAACAACTTAAGCTGTACATCAAGCAAGAATGGGAAAGAATTCCACCTGAGAAGCTTCAAAAATGTGTCTCCTCAGTTCCCAAACGTTTACTGAGTGTTGTTAAAAGGAAAGGCCATGTAACACAGTGGTGAACATGCCCTTTCCCAACTACTTTGGCACGTGTTGCAGCCATGAAATTCTAAGTTAATTATTATTTGCAAAAAAAAAATAAAGTTTATGAGTTTGAACATCAAATATCTTGTCTTTGTAGTGCATTTAATTGTATTCCGTTCATATTTACATCTAACACAATTTCCCAACTCATATGGAAACGGGGTTTGTATTTAATATTTGTTTACTTACTATGGTAAATTATTCATTTATTATTCATTCACTGTTCTGTTACAATCATACTTGCCAACCCTCCCGATTTTTCCCGGGAGACTCCCGAATTTCAGTGCCCCTCCCGAAAATCTCCCGGGGCAACCATTCTCCCGAATTTCTCCCGATTTCCACCCGGACAACAATATTGGGGGCGTGCCTTAAAGGCACTGCCTTTAGCGTCCTCTACAACCTGTCGTCACGTCCACTTTTACTCCATACAAACACCGTGTCGGCCCAGTCACATAATATATGCGGCTTTTACACACACACACACACACAAGTGAATGCAACGCATACTTGATATACAACCATACAGGTCACACTGAGGGTGGCCGTATAAACAACTTTAACACCGTTACAAATATGCGCCACACTGTGAACCCACACCAAACAGGAATGACAAACACATTTCGGGAGAACATCCGCACCGTAACACAACATAAACACAACAGAACAAATACCCAGAAACCCTTGTATCCCTAACTCTTCCGGTCTACAATATACACCCCCGCTACCACCAAACCCCGGCGCCCCAACCCCACCCACCTCCCGAATTCGGAGGTCTCAAGGTTGGCAAGTATGGTTACAGAGAACAAGGAAATGGGATACAATTGCTATGGTGGGAAAAGGGGTAGGATTAAATAAGCTCAGCTTCTTCCTACTCCTTTTAACAGTCCAACTGGACTGTCCATTTAATTTTAGTTTTGTCAGACTTGATTACAAGACTTAGTTGATAAAGACTTCTCTGTATAACACTACAAGCAGATTGCGCACAGTCTGTGGTACTAAGCAGTATACAATACAAAACAGCCCCATATGCATGAAAATTAAATTTGGCATTCCTTACATTATGACACAAGACATATATATACACTATTTTCCGGACCATAGGGCGCACTGCCGATGGTCGATTTTCAATCTTTTTTTTAATATATATATATATATATATATATATATATATATATGGCGTATTAAAGGAGTCATATTATATATTTTTTTCAAAATGGAAAACACTTCAAAATGTTGCATAGATGATGTTTTACAGATCATCTTCATGCCGCTTTCTGACAGTCGCTTCCGGATGCAACGTTTTGTGGGCGGTCTTATTTACGTGGCTCACCTTCGGCATCGTCTTCTCCCCGTCATCTTTGTTGTAGCGGTGTAGCGTGCAAGGACGGGAGTGGAAGAAGTGTCAAAAGATGGCGCTAACTGTTTTAATGACATTCAGACTTTACTTAAAGTAATAACGGAGCAGCATCTCCTCATCCGGAAACAACACCAACAACGCTAAAAATGTGTGTCCCACGAAAAAACGTCCGACCGGAACTCTCTAATAACTAAAGTTCCTTGGGTGAATAATGTAAACTCACTACACCGGTATGTTTTAGCGCTTTCATGGCGAGTTTACTGACAGATATAAGTAAGAACTTTACACTACTTTATATTAGAAATGGCAACAGCGGAGGATGAATGGTACATAACAAGAAGATAGAGAAAAAGAAGAAGCTTATCGACTACGGTGTCGGCACGGACTACAAAGCAGTGGTTCTTAACCTGGGTTCGATCGAACCCTAGGGGTTCGGTGAGTGGGCCTCAGGGGTTTGGTGGAGGCTCCGCCACGGAGGTCAAGACACATCCGACTTATCGTGTAAATAAAAACTTCTCCCTATCGGCGTATTATGGATACCCCCAAATAATGTTCCCTCTAATTTTCCATCTGATTTGCAGGTTTTTTGATTGATCGATTGAAACTTTTTCTAGCAGATTGCAAAGGAAGAGAATACATTATTATATGAAACAGTACAGTTTACACAGTACAGTACATATTCCGTACAATTGACCACTAAATGGCAGAGGTGGGACCAAGTCATTGTTTTGCAAGTCACAAGTAAGTCTCAAGTCTTTGCCCTCAAGTCCGAGTCAAGTCCCGAGTCAAGACAGGCAAGCCCCGAGTCAAGTCCAAAGTCAAGACTGGAAAGTCTCAAGTCAAGTCCTAAGTCCTGCATTTTGAGTTTCGAGTCCTTTCAAGTCCTTTTAACCACAGACTAATATATTAACACAGATTGTGTATGCTTTTCAAACGCTGTATTTATTTATTAAAACAAGTGCATTTTAAATTGCAGGAAAGAAAATTGTGCTGACATTGCACTTTATAATAGCACTATTAACCAGTCATTTTAAACATTAACTCATTCCTTTACAGAACAAACACATTGAAAAATAAAGTGCAAATGTACTTATTTGTACAAAAGTGTTAACATTGAAAAAACATGACATATACGTGAACACAACAAAAAAGTTGTACTTTTTATATGTCAGGGCCCTATGCTGCATTGCATTTGCAAAAGACCAAATTAGCCAAGAGTCTGTCAGTCATTTGTGCACGATGGGGGCGTAGTATGATGCCACCATGGCTGAAAACTCGCTCCACTGGAGCACTGGAGGCAGGCACTGCCAAGACTCTCATGGCCACTCGGAACAGTGAAGGAAGAGTCTTCATGTTCAATGCCCAGAACAAAAGGGGGAGAGAGTTTTTTTTGGGTTGGTGCACTACTTGTAAGTGTATCTTGTGTTTTTTATGTTGATTTAATTTAAAAAAATAAAAATAAAAAAAATAAAAATTTCTTGTGCGGCCCGATACCAATCGATCCACGGACCAGTACCGGGCCGCGGCCCGGTGGTTGGGGACCACTGAGGTAAACAACCAACAGTATGTCAGAAACCTAGCTAAAACGGTACACATATTCATAATATAGTATACATTTTAACTGACCTTTATTTTACTATTTTTGTCTTTTTTTTAGGTGGCTAAAATACGCGGTGCTGCTGACCGCCGTCTAACGTTACGTGTGATATATTGACTAACGTAACCCTGCTTAAAAAAAATCACTGAACAAAAAGTATGAATAAGGTAGTGAACTGCAACAGATTCCCGTGTTTGCAATAACGTTATAACGTTAGCAGTGAGTTTACAGCCTCACTGATTTAAGTGGGCCAGCAAATAAAAGTCACGTTACTTAGCCAATAAACGTTATCTTACATTCAAAACTTACCGTTCTTTGTGCAACTTCAAATGCCGGACGAAGTTGGAAGTTGTTGTCTCTCCATCAGTAATTTTCGAACCGCATGTGTTGCATACTGCAAACCGTTTTGTGTTGACCACCTCGTAATTTTTATACCCAAACGAAATTATTTTAGGCATCATTTTTTGTTCACTGGCGTGTGGTTTGGACATGTCTTCTTCGTTGGTTGTCCTGCAATTTGATTGGATGAATGCTGTGTGATGAAAACAAAGTAGATCTAATTTGATTGGCTGTTGTACTGAGACCACACCAGCTGACACACGCAACGCTGATAGACAAGTACACAATGAAAGATACGGAGCGCTCCCGAATAACTTTTTCATCTTTGGGTTTTGGGGAAAGTAGCAAGTCATGTCAAGTCATGTCAATTCAAAAGGCTCAGGTCCAAGTGAAGTCACAAGTCATTGATGTTAAAGTCTAAGTCGAGTTGCAAGTCTTTTTACATTTTGTCAAGTCGAGTCTAAAGTCATCAAATTCATGACTCGAGTCTGACTCGAGTCCAAGTCATGTGACTCGAGTCCACACCTCTGCTAAATGGTAACACCCCAATAAGTTTTTCAACGTGTTACAGTCGGGGTCCACATTAATCAATTCATGGTAATGCGTTTAAGGTGTGTAATTTGTTGTGAGTTCATGCACTGTGTTGGCTTTGTTCTTTGAACAAGGTGATGTTCATGCATGGTTCCTTTTGTGCACCAGTAATAAAAACATAACTTTTTCTTGAATTTGAAAAAAAAAAAACATTTTATTTTTCCCTAAAGAAGGGTTGGGTGAATGCGCATATGAAACTGGTGGGGTTCGGTACCTCCAACAAGGTTAAGAACCACTGCTACAAAGGCAGATGCGCATTTTTCAAGATTTATGCAGATCCCAAATACAGATCAGCAAGTACGAGAAGGTAAGAAAAGTTGCTTTTCACATAATATTGCGAAACAAAACGCCAGATAATATGTCTTACCTTATACACACACCATAATAATACTCGTATGTTGAAGCACAGTACAATCCATCAAGCTGTGCAACTTCATAGCTTACCAAAGTCATACTAAAATATTTAGATTTTGGAATACCTTGTGTAACGTTCTATATTTTCAATGGAACATATAAAATGTTGGTGTTGTTTACTTAAGTCATATTGCCATCATATTGCAGTCTACATGTATCTCTTATGTTTGACTGCCATCTACTGGTCACACTTATTACACCATCTACCAAATAAAATTGCTTCGAGGTCGGTAAGCAAAACCAGAACTATTCAGTACATTAGGCGCACCGGGTTATGAGGCGCACTGTCGAGTTTTGAGAAAAAAAACAAAGGATTTTAAGTGCGCCTTATAGTCCGGAAAATACACTAATAAAAGTGGGACCCACCATGTACCCAATGGGGACACCGTTTTGAAAAGACAACACCATGAACCTGAGCCTTAGCTGTTCTGCCACTTAAACAGTTACTAAACCACTTGATTGCTTAGACACATGTAAACTTTGTGTATGTACAACATAGAAGAACCACATTTATTTGAGAACTCAGACTCATTTAGTTAATGTAAGCGTACTGTAGTGATGGGTCCGACAACACCGATGCATCGGCGCATGCGTCGAGCTCATAGAGCAAAACCCTGTGTCGGTTTATTTAAATGAAAATATGAAATAATCCTAAATGAAATACAATGACTTGGTTTATATTATTGTATATACTAGGGCAGGGGTCACCAACGCGGTGCCCGCGGTCACCAGGTAGCCCGTAAGGACCAGATCAGTCGCCCGCTGGCCTGTTCTAAAAATAGCTCAAAGAGCAGCACTTACCAGTGAGCTGCCTCTATTTTTTTTAATTTTATTTATTTACTAGCAAGCTGGTCTCGCTTTGCTCGACATTTTTAATTCTAAAAGAGACAAAACTCAAATAGAATTTGAAAATCCGAGAAAATATTTTAAAGACTTGGTCTTCACTTGGAATAAGCGGTAGAAAATGGATGGATGGATGGGTCTTCACTTGTTTAAATAAATTCATTTATTTTTTACTTTGCTTCTTATTACTTTTAGAAATACAATTTTAGAGAAAAAATACAACCTTAAAAATGATTTTAGGATTTTTAAACAAATATACCTTTTTACCTTTTAAATTTCTTCCTCTTCTTTCCTGACAATTTAAATCAATGTTCAAGTAATTTTTTTTTTTTTTTAATTGTAAAGAATAATAAATATTTTAGCTTCTGGTTTTTCGACGAAGAATATTTATGAAATATTTCTTCAAACTTACTATGATTAAAATTCAAAAAAATTTATTCTGGCAAATCTAGAAAATCTGTAGAATCAAATTGAAATCTTATTTCAAAGTATTTTGAATTTTTTTTAAAATTTTTGTTCTGGGAAATCTAGAAGAAATACTGATTTGTCTTTGTTAGAAATATAGCTTGGTCCAATTTGTTAAATATTCTAACAAAGTGCAGATTGGATTTTAACCAATTTAAAACATGTCATCGAAATTCTAAAATGTATCTTAATCAGGAAAAATTACTAATGATGTTCCATAAATTCTTTTTTTAATTTTTTCAAAAAAGATTCAAATAAGCTAGTTTTTCTCTTCTTTTTGTCGGTTGAATTTTTAATTTTAAAGAGTCGAAATTGAAGATAAACTATGTTTCAAAATTTTATTTTTAATTTGTTCGTGTTTTCTCCTCTTTTAAACCGTTCAATTAAGTGTTTTTTTTATCATTTATTCTCTACGAAAAACCTTTCGTAAAAGGAAAAAAAAATGTACGATGGAATGACAGACAGAAATACCCATTTTTTTTAATATATATCAATTTATTTATTTAGCTATTCTTGTTTAAATCACACTTATGTGTAACTTACAAATGACAATATATTTATTTATTTAAGTGTGTATCAAACTGGTAGCCCTTGGCATTAATCAGTACCCAAGAAGTAGTTTTTGGTTTCAAAAAGGTTGGTGACCCTTGTACTAGGTCATAAAATCAGTGTCAGTTGAGTCGGTCCATAGGTTGCCTGTAGGGATTTTTAATGTCCAGCAGATGTCAGTATTTAGTGACACAGTATCGACACAGTATCAATACAGTTTTGCAATGTGTCGAAACGCTTCATGACGCCTCATCAACCCATCACTACATGTGAGCATTGCTTCTTTATATACACTGCATGTGTCAAGGTCATGTGAGCATTGCTTCTGTATATACACTGCATGTGTCAAGGTCAGGTGAGCATTGCTTCGGCGTGACCCCAAGGATGCAGAGAACGGCAGGCAAAATGCAAGTAAAACACAATTTACTACTCACAAAGAGGCGTGGAAGCATTGGTCTCACAATGAAGAGCAAGAATGATCCAACACTGAAGGAAGGACCCAGGTGGAACTAATTAGAAGTAATTAAATGAGGAACAGGTGTGCTGACAGGACTTGGAACAGAAAGTAAAAGGTGCTGCAAACCACAGAGACCAGACAGGAAACACTGACAAAACAAGAGCACCAGGACAGGAAGTGATTCTAAAGACAGGAAAACCCCAACATAACCAAACTGTCAGTAGCAAGCCTGACATGATGTCCTTCGTATTGTATACACAATCCAACTGGCATGTTACTTTTTACATAAATATAGCCAACTCATAATAAATACATACAACATTTAAAAAACTAGTGCCATCCTTTCTACGTTTTAAGATTTTGATTTACCGTATTTTCTGGACCATATGGCGCACCGGATTATACAGGTAAAAGCCAGTAAATTAGAATATTTTGAAAAACTTGATTTATTTCAGTAATTGCATTCAAAAGGTGTAACTTGTACATTATATTTATTCATTGCACACAGACTGATGCATTCAAATGTTTATTTCATTTAATTTTGATGATTTGAAGTGGCAACAAATGAAAATCCAAAATTCCGTGTGTCACAAAATTAGAATATTACTTAAGGCTAATACAAAAAAGGGATTTTTAGAAATGTTGGCCAACTGAAAAGTATGAAAATGAAAAATATGAGCATGTACAATACTCAATACTTGGTTGGAGCTCCTTTTGCCTCAATTACTGCGTTAATGCGGCGTGGCATGGAGTCGATGAGTTTCTGGCACTGCTCAGGTGTTATGAGAGCCCAGGTTGCTCTGATAGTGGCCTTCAACTCTTCTGCGTTTTTGGGTCTGGCATTCTGCATCTTCCTTTTCACAATACCCCACAGATTTTCTATGGGGCTAAGGTCAGGGGAGTTGGCGGGCCAATTTAGAACAGAAATACCATGGTCCGTAAACCAGGCACGGGTAGATTTTGCGCTGTGTGCAGGCGCCAAGTCCTGTTGGAACTTGAAATCTCCATCTCCATAGAGCAGGTCAGCAGCAGGAAGCATGAAGTGCTCTAAAACTTGCTGGTAGACGGCTGCGTTGACCCTGGATCTCAGGAAACAGAGTGGACCGACACCAGCAGATGACATGGCACCCCAAACCATCACCCAACCATGCAAATTTTGCATTTCCTTTGGAAATCGAGGTCCCAGAGTCTGGAGGAAGACAGGAGAGGCACAGGATCCACGTTGCCTGAAGTCTAGTGTAAAGTTTCCACCATCAGTGATGGTTTGGGGTGCCATGTCATCTGCTGGTGTCGGTCCACTCTGTTTCCTGAGATCCAGGGTCAACGCAGCCGTCTACCAGCAAGTTTTAGAGCACTTCATGCTTCCTGCTGCTGACCTGCTCTATGGAGATGGAGATTTCAAGTTCCAACAGGACTTGGCGCCTGCACACAGCGCAAAATCTACCCGTGCCTGGTTTACGGACCATGGTATTTCTGTTCTAAATTGGCCTGCCAACTCCCCTGACCTTAGCCCCATAGAAAATCTGTGGGGTATTGTGAAAAGGAAGATGCAGAATGCCAGACCCAAAAACGCAGAAGAGTTGAAGGCCACTATCAGAGCAACCTGGGCTCTCATAACACCTGAGCAGTGCCAGAAACTCATCGACTCCATGCCACGCCGCATTAACGCAGTAATTGAGGCAAAAGGAGCTCCAACCAAGTATTGAGTATTGTACATGCTCATATTTTTCATTTTCATACTTTTCAGTTGGCCAACATTTCTAAAAATCCCTTTTTTGTATTAGCCTTAAGTAATATTCTAATTTTGTGACACACGGAATTTTGGATTTTCATTTGTTGCCACTTCAAATCATCAAAATTAAATGAAATAAACATTTGAATGCATCAGTCTGTGTGCAATGAATAAATATAATGTACAAGTTACACCTTTTGAATGCAATTACTGAAATAAATCAAGTTTTTCAAAATATTCTAATTTACTGGCTTTTACCTGTAATGCGCACTGCCGATGAGCGGGTCTTTTAAGGTATTTTTTCATACAAAAGGCGCACCTGATTATAAGGGGTCATATTATGATTTTTTTTCTAAATTTAAAACATTTCCTTGTGGTCTACATAACATGTAATGTTGTTTTTTTTCGTCAAAATGTTGCATAGATTATGTTTTCTTTCTTTCTTTCTTTAGTTTATTTGGAACATGAACACACTTACATCATAATACATCACACAATTTCATATCATTTCATTTGACATCATGCCCGAAAAGGAGTAGGAAGAAGCAAAGCTTATTTAACCCTACCCCTTTCCCACTTCAAAGCGTTTACAAATATATAGAATCATTTACTGACCTTTTTATAGAACAAAATAACATCTATGAATTAGTATACAACAGTTTTGTAATATGTAATTAATTAATTAATTCAGTCATTATTAACATACTGAGATGAAGAATATCTTATTTTCAATAAGGTTGAAAGTATTTCTCATAATTCTTCTTTTTTGTACTCTGTAAGCACTATTATTTTGAACAACCTCTTAAACTGGATCATATCAGTACAATTTTTAACTTCTTTACTTAATCCATTCCATCATTTAATTCCACATACTGATATGCTAAAAGTTCTAAGTGTTGTACGTGCATATAAATGTTTTAAATTATTTTTTCCTCTAAGGTTATATTTCTCCTCTTTAGTTGAGAAGAATTGTTGTACATTCTTTGGTAGCCGGTTATAGTTTGCTTTGTACATCATTTTAGCTGTTTGCGATTTTACCAAATCACCGAACTTTAATTTTTTTGACTTAATAAATAAAGGGTTTGTGTGTTCTCTATATCCAACATTATGTATTATTTTAACTGATCTTTTTTGTAACACGGTTAGCGAATGTAGCGCACATTTGTAGTTATTTCCCCATATTTCTGCACAATAACTCAGATATGGTAACACTAGCGAGCAGTAGAGAATATGTAGTGATTTTTGGCCCAGGACATATTTTGCTTTATTCATTATTGAAATGTTTTTTGCCACCTTATGTTGTATGTTTTGTATATGAGATTTCCAGTTCATTTGATCATCTATTAATACTCCCAAAAATCTAGTTTCTTTTACCCTTTCTATGTCTACTCCGTCTATTTGTATTTGTGTATGATGCTCTTTTCTACTGTTACCAAATAGCATTATTTTAGTTTTACTGAGATTCAAAGATAGTCTGTTTTTGTCAAACCATCTTTTTAATTTGTTCATTTCTTCTGTTATTATTTGTATTATCTTCTGTCAGAAAGCAGTTGTGTCGTCCGCAAATAAAACCAACTTTAAGTCCTTCGTAACCTTACAAATGTCGTTTATATAAAGATTGAACAATCTTGGTCCCAGTATTGACCCCTGGGGTACACCACAGGATATATCTAGCCGTGTTGACATATTTTCACCCATCTTCACATATTGCTTCCTGTTGGTTAAATAACTTCTTACCCAATTCAATACCAAACCTCTGATGCCATATCGTTCTAATTTTCGTATTAAAATATCATGATTAATTGTGTCAAATGCTTTTGTTAAGTCCATGAATACTGCGGCCGCACATTCTTTACCATCTATTGCATTGGGTAATTTCCTCTGTTATTTTGGTTAATGCTATTGATGTTGAGATATTTGCTCGGAATCCATATTGGTTGTCCACAAGCGTCCCACTTTTGTTAATAAATAAATCTAATCGACTATTGAATAATTTTTCCAAGATTTTGGAGAATTGTGGAAGTAATGAAACTGGTCTGTAGTTAGTAAACTGGTGTACGTCTCCATTCTTATAAATTGGTACGACTTTTGCAATTTTCATTATATTCAGATATTTACAGATCATCTTCAAGTAGCTTCCTGACAGTCGCTTCCGGATGCGTCGTTTTGCGGGCGGTCTTATTTACGTGGCTCACCTTCGACACCGTCTTCTCCCCGTCATCTTTGTCGTAGCGGTGTAGCGTGCAAGGACGGGAGTGGAAGAAGTGTCAAAAGATGGCGCTAACTGTTTTAATGACATTCAGACTTTACTTAAAGCAATAACGGAGCAGCATCTCCTCATCCGGAAACAACAACAACAACGCTAAAAATGTGTGTCCCACGAAAAAACGTCTGACCGGAACTCTCTAATAACTAAAGTTCCTTGGGTGAATAATGTAAACTCACTACACCGGTATGTTTTAGCGCTTTCATGGCGAGTTTACTGACAGATATAAGTAAGAGCTTTGCACTACTTTATATTAAAAATGGCAAAAGAGGAGGATGAATGGTATATAACAAGAAGTAGTGATGGGTCCGGCGGTGTAGCGTGCAAGGACGGGGGTGGAAGAAGTGTCAAAAGATGGCGCTAACTGTTTTAATGACATTCAGACTTTACTTCAATCAACAACGGAGCAGCATCTCCTCGTCCGTGGCTCACTAGTGCGACAACGCCGGAAATGTGTCCCGTGAAAACTCTCTAATAACTAAAGTTCCTTGGGTGAATAATGTAAACTCACTACACCGGTATGTTTTAGTGCTTCCATATCGAGATATAAGTTTGAACTTTACGCCACTTTATATTAGAAATGGCAACAGCGGAGGATGAATGTCACATCACAAGAAGATAGTGAAAAAGAAGACGTTATCGGCACGGACTACAGTGGCGGACGTGCGCAAATTTTCAGGACTTACGCAGATCCCAAATACACATCAGCAGGTACCAGAGGGTAAGAAAAGTTGGTTTTGCATAATATTGTGAACCAAAACGCCAGATAATATGTCTGCTAATGGGTGCCATTTTGCGGTCCTTATACTGTACACACACCATAGTAATACTTGTATCTCTGACTACGGTAGCCGTAATGGGCCGACAATCCATGAAGCGGTGCGGCTTCAAAGTCGTACTAAAACATTTTGACGGATTTTTAAGCGCCGTGTGTAAAGTTCTTTATTTTCAATGGAACATTTAAAGTTCTGGTGTTGTTTACTGGCGTCATATTGCAGTCCACACGTATCTCTTATGTGTGACTACCATCTACTGGTCACACTTATCATTACACCATGTACCAAATACAATTACTTCGAGGTCGGGAAGCACAACCAGAATTATTTCGTACATTAGGCGCACTGGTTTACAAGGCGCACTGTGGATTTTTGATAAAATGAAATTATTTTAAGCGCTTGATTGATTGATTATAACTTTTATTAGTAGATTGCACAGTTCAGTACATATTTCATACAATTGACCACTAAATGGTAACACCCCAATAAGTTTTTCAACTTGTTTAAGTCGGTGTCCACGTAAATTCATAGTACAAATATATACTATCATCATAATACAGTCATCACACAAGTTAATCATCAGAGTATATACATTGAATTATTTACATTATTTACAATCCGGGGGTGGGATCAGGAGGGTTTGGTTGATATCAGCACTTCAGTCATCAACAATTGCATCATCAGAGAAATGGACATTGAAACAGTGTAGGTCTGACTTGGTAGGATATGTACAGCAAGTAGTGGACATAGTGAGTTCAGATAGCATAAGAACAAGTATATACATTACAAATACATTTGATTATTTACATTTGGTTATTTACAATCCGAGGAGGTGGGATGTGGAAGGGAGGGTGTTAGTCAAGGGTTGAAGTTGCCTGGAGGTGTTCTTTTAGTGCGGTTTTGAAGGAGGATAGAGATGCACTTTCTTTTACACCTGTTGGGAGTGCATTCCATATTGATGTGGCATAGAAAGAGAGTTAAAGGGGAACATTATCACAATTTCAGAAGGGTTAAAACCATTAAAAATCAGTTCCCAGTGGCTTATTTTATTTTTCGAAGTTTTTTTCAAAATTTTACTCATCATGCAATATCCCTAAAAAAAAAAGCTTCAAAGTGCCTGATTTTAACCATCGTTATATACACCCGTCCATTTTCCTGTGACGTCACATAGTGATGCCAACACAAACAAACATGGCGCATAGAACAGCAAGCTATAGCGACATTAGCTCGGATTCAGACTCGGATTTCAGCGGCTTAAGCGATTCAACAGATTACGCATGTATTGAAACGGATGGTTGTAGTGTGGAGGCAGGTAGTGAAAACGAAATTGAAGAAGAAACTGAAGCTATTGAGCCATATCGGTTTGAACCGTATGCAAGCGAAACCGACGAAAACGACACGACAGCCAGCGACACGGGAGAAAGCGAGGACGAATTCGGCGATCGCCTTCTAACCAACGATTGGTATGTGTTTGTTTGGCATTAAAGGAAACTAACAACTATGAACTAGGTTTACAGCATATGAAATACATTTGGCAACAACATGCACTTTGAGAGTGCAGACAGCCCAGTTTTCATCAATTAATATATTCTGTAGACATACCCTCATGTCAGCAGGCCAGAGAAGCTAGGGTCGATATTCTTCTCTTGATCATCTTCGGGACGGTGTGAGCCAAGACATCCAGGGGGTTTAGCTCGCTCGTCTGCGGGAACAAACTGCCGCCATTGCTTGCCGTGCTACCGAGGTCCTTTGTCCCTGAATTGCTCACACACTCCGGCAGATTCAATGGGGGTCTGGCGGCAGATTTCTTTGACTTTATCGTTGGAAATGCATCTGCATTGAGTGTCGCAGGATATCCACACATTCTTGCCATCTCTGTCGTAGCATAGCTTTCGTCTGTAAAGTGTGCGGAACAAACGTCCAATTTCTTGCCACTTTCGCATCTTTGGGCCACTGGTGCAACTTGAATCCGTCCCTGTTCGTGTTGTTACACACCGACGAGGCATGATGTCTCCAAGGTACGGAAAACAGTCGAAAAAACGGAAAATAACAGAGCTGATTTGACTCGGTGTTTGTAATGTGTTTGAGAAAATGGCGGATTGCTTCCCGATGTGACGTCACAACGTCATCGCTCCGAGAGCGAATAATAGAAAGACGTTTAATTCGCCAAAATTCACCCATTTAGAGTTCGGAAATCGGTTAAAAAAATATATGGTCTTTTTTCTGCAACATCAAGGTATACATTGCCGCTTACATAGGTCTGGTGATAATGTTCCCCTTTAAGACCTTTGTTAGATCGGAATCTGGGTTTAACGTGGTTTGTGGAGCTCCCCCTGGTGTTGTGGTTATGGCGGTCATTTACGTTATGGAAGTAGTTTGACATGTACGTCGGTATCAGGGAGGTGTAGCGGATTTTATAGACCAGGCTCAGTGCAAGTTGTTTTACTCTGTCCTCCACCCTGAGCCAGCCCACTTTGGAGAAGTGGGTAGGAGTGAGGTGGGATCTGGGGTGGAGGTCTAGAAGTAATCTGACTAGCTTGTTCTGGGATGTTTGGAGTCTAGATTTGAGGGTTTTGGAGGTGCTAGGGTACCAGGAGGTGGAAGCGTAATCGAAAAAGGGTTGAATGAGAGTTCCCGCTAGAATCTTCAAGGTGCTTTTGTTGACCAGAGAGGAGATTCTGTAGAGAAATCTCATTCGTTGGTTGACCTTTCGGATTACCTTGGTTGCCATTTTATCACAGGAAAGATTGCGTCTTATAGTCCAAAAAATACAGTAGTTAAACGCTATTAATTAGTGAAAGAATAGCTTTGACTGCTGTGTGATTGCAGACTAGCTCCATCAGCATGCGGTTTAGCACTGACACAGTGCATGACGAGCAGAGCCTATTGAGCATGCAGAGCACCCTGGGGGGAGGAAGGGTATTCGACCCCGTCCATTTTGATTGCCGGTTAAACAGCTTAACTGGATTTTTTTTTTCTTTCTTCCCCCCCAAGGAATAAATTCTCATGTCCGTAAGTGCAAAGAGCAGCTGGCAGGAGCAAAGAGTGAAGACCAAGTTAGAATAAGATCCTCACAGATCTGCCTGCCATCTAACAGCACACCAGACTCTCACTTAAGAAGCTCATTAGCCAACCAAGAAGTTGTTATTGCAGTGCGGACGGGAACACGGCACATTATTCAGCGCACCCTAACACTGCTATTAAGCTGCTATACCGTCTCCTTAGGAGCTTCGCACTGACTGACAATGAGGCACGAGACGTGCTTGATAAACACAAATAACTCCAATCCCGAAGCTATCGTTCACAAGGACTGAAATATCGAGTCTCATTTTACAGATCCCATGCCAACATTCTGCTCAGTTGCAGAACGACATTCAGTCACACATTCCTGCCGTCAATTTCAAGTGTTGAGATGGTGAATTTTGATGTGTGCATATCAGTTGAAGGGGAACATTATCACCAGACCTATGTAAGCGTCAATATATACCTTGATGTTGCAGAAAAAAGACCATATATTTTTTTAACCGATTTCCGAACTCTAAATGGGTGAATTTTGGCGAATTAAACGCCTTTCTATTATTCGCGAATATGTACTGTACTGTGCAATCTACTAATAAAAGTTTTAATCAATCAATCAGTCAAACAGGAGTTTGTGGGGAGTGCTCAGAGAGTACGGGGTATCGGACTGTCTGATTGTGGCAGTCCGCTCCCTGTATGATCAGTGCCAGAGCTTGGTCCGCATTGCCGGCAGTAAGTCGGACACGTTTCCAGTGAGGGTTGGACTCCGCCAATTCCGTTCATAACTTTTATGGACAGAATTTCTAGGCGCAGTCAAGGCGTTGAGGGGATCTGGTTTGGTGGCTGCAGGATTAGGTCTCTGCTTTTTGCGGATGATGTGGTCCTGATGGCTTCATCCGGCCCGGATCTTCAGCTCTCACTGGATCGGTTCACAGCTGAGTGTGAAGCGACTGGGATGAGAATCAGCACCTCCAAATCCGAGTCCATGGTTCTCGCCCGGAAAAGGGTGGAGTGCCATCTCCGGGTTGGGGAGGAGATCTTGCCCCAAGTGGAGGAGTTCAAGTACCTCGGAGTCTTGTTCACGAGTGAGGGAAGAGTGGATCGTGAGATCGACAGGCGGATCGGTGCGGCGTCTTCAGTAATGCGGACGCTGTATCGATCCGTTGTGGTGAAGAAGGAGCCGAGCCGGAAGGCAAAGCTCTCAATTTACCGGTCGATCTACGTTCCCATCCTCACCTATGGTCATGAGCTTTGGGTTATGACCGAAAAGACAAGATCATGAAATGAGTTTCCTCCGCCGGGTGGCGGGGCTCTCCCTTAGAGATAGGGTGAGAAGCTCTGCCATCCGGGAGGAGCTCAAAGTAAAGCCGCTGCTCCTCCACATCTAGAGGAGCCATATGAGGTGGTCCGGGCATCTGGTCAGGATGCCACCCGAACGCCTCCCTAGGGAGGTGTTTAGGGCACGTCCGACCGGTAAGAGGCCGCGGGGAAGACCCAGGACACGTTGGGAAGACTATGTCTCCCGGCTGGCCTGGGAACGCCTCTGTTTCCCACAGGAAGAGCTGGACGAAGTGGCTGGGGAGAGGGAAGTCTGGGCTTCCCTGCTTAGGCTGCTGCCCCCGTGACCCGACCTCGGATAAGCGGAAGAAGATGGATGGATGGATGGATGGATGGATCAGTCAAACAGTAGCTGAGCTATTGCGTGAAACGGGTTCAGGGTGGTCCAGACTCAGAACACTGAAAGCTGCACTTCAATAGTGTTTCCAAATGACAACAATTACCTGACATTTAGATTTAGACTATGTCTACTCTAAGCCGGATAACCCCTTAAACTAACAATTATTTAGCCTAAACCCCCTTTCAGCCACGTTAAACCATCGTTTAAAGGGGAACATTATCACCAGACTTATGTAAGTGTCAATATATACCTTGATGTTGCAGAAAAAAGACCTTTTTTTTTTTTAACCGATTTCCGAACTCTAAATGAGTTAATTTTGGCGAATTAAACAACTTTCTATTATTCGCGAATATGTACTGTACTGTACTGTGCAATCTACTAATAGAAGTTTTAATCAATCAATCAGTCAAACAGGAGTTTGTGGGGAGTGCTCAGAGAGTACGGGGTATCGGACTGTCTGATTGTGGCAGTCCGCTCCCTGTATGATCAGTGCCAGAGCTTGGTCCGCATTGCCGGTAGTAAGTCGGACACGTTTCCAGTGAGGGTTGGACTCCGCCAAGGCTGCCCTTTGTCACCGATTCTGTTCATAACTTTTATGGACAGAATTTCTAGGCGCAGTCAAGGCGTTGAGGGGATCTGGTTTGGTGGCTGCAGGATTAGGGCTCTGCTTTTTGCAGATGATGTGGTCCTGATGGCTTCATCTGGCCAAGATCTTCAGCTCTCACTGGATCGGTTCGCAGCCGAGTGTGAAGCGACTGGGATGAGAATCAGCACCTCCAAGTCCGAGTCCATGGTTCTCGCCCGGAAAAGGGTGGAGTGCCATCTCCGCGTTGGGGAGGAGATCTTGCCCCAAGTGGAGGAGTTCAAGTACCTCGGAGTCTTGTTCACGAGTGAGGGAAGAGTGGATGGTGAGATCGACAGGCGGATCGGTGCGGCGTCTTCAGTAATGCGGACGCTGTATCGATCCGTTGTGGTGAAGAAGGAACTGAGCCGGAAGGCAAAGCTCTCAATTTACCGGTCGATCTACGTTCCCATCCTCACCTATGGTCATGAGCTTTGGGTTATGACCGAAAGGACAAGATCACGGGTACAAGCGGCCGAAATGAGTTTCCTCCGCCGGGTGGCGGGGCTCTCCCTTAGAGATAGGGTGAGAAGCTCTGCCATCCGGAAGGAGCTCAAAGTAAAGCCGCTGCTCCTCCACATGGAGAGGAGCCAGATGAGGTGGTTCGGGCATCTGGTCAGGATGCCACCCCAACGCCTCCCTAGGGAGGTGTTTAGGGGCACGTCCAACCGGTAAGAGGCCGCGGGGAAGACCCAGGACACGTTGGGAAGACTATGTCTCCCGGCTAGCCTGGGAACGCCTCTGTTTCCCACAGGAAGAGCTGGACGAAGTGGCTGGGGAGAGGGAAGTCTGGGCTTCCCTGCTTAGGCTGCTGCCCCCGTGACCCGACCTCGGATAAGCGGAAGAAGATGGATGGATGGATGGATGGATGGATCAGTCAAACAGTAGCTGAGCTATTGCGTGAAACGGGTTCAGGGTGGTCCAGACTCAGAACACTGAAAGCTGCACTTCAATAGTGTTTCCAAATGACAACAATTACCTGACATTTAGATTTAGACTATGTCTACTCTAAGCCGGATAACCCCTTAAACTAACAATTATTTAGCCTAAACCCCCTTTCAGCCACGTTAAACCATCGTTTAAAGGGGAACATTATCACCAGACTTATGTAAGTGTCAATATATACCTTGATGTTGCAGAAAAAAGACCATATATTTTTTTAACCGATTTCCGAACTCTAAATGAGTGAATTTTGGCGAATTAAACACCTTTCTATTATTCGCGAATATGTACTGTACTGTACTGTGCAATCTACTAATAAAAGTTTTAATCAATCAATCAGTCAAACAGGAGTTTGTGGGGAGTGCTCAGAGAGTACGGGGTATCGGACTGTCTGATTGTGGCAGTCCGCTACCTGTATGATCAGTGTCAGAGCTTGGTCCGCATTGCCGGCAGTAAGTCGGACACGTTTCCAGTGAGGGTTGGACTCCGCCAAGGCTGCCCTTTGTCACCCATTCTGTTCATAACTTTTATGGACAGAATTTCTAGGCGCAGTCAAGGCGTTGAGGGGATCTGGTTTGGTGGCTGCAGGATTAGGTCTCTGCTTTTTGTAGATGATGTGGTCCTGATGGCTTCATCTGGCCAGGATCTTCAGCTCTCAGTGGATCGGTTCGCAGCCGAGTGTGAAGCGACTGGGATGAGAATCAGCACCTCCAAGTCCGAGTCCATGGTTCTCGCCCGGAAAAGGGTGGAGTGCCATCTCCGGGTTGGGGAGGAGATCATGCCCCAAGTGGAGGAGTTCAAGTACCTGGGAGTCTTGTTCACGAGTGAGGGAAGAGTGGATCGTGAGATCGACAGGCGGATCGGTGCGGCGTCTTCAGTAATGCGGACGCTGTATCGATCCGTTGTGGTGAAGAAGGAGCTGAGTCGGAAGGCAAAGCTCTCAATTTACCGGTCGATCTACGATCCCATCCTCACCTATGGTCATGAGCTTTGGGTTATGACCGAAAGGACAAGATCTTGGGTACAAGCGGCCGAAATGAGTTTCCTCCGCCGGGTGGTGGGGCTCTCCCTTAGAGATAGGGTGAGAAGCTCTGCCATCCGGGAGGAGCTCAAAGTAAAGCCGCTGCTCCTCCACATCTAGAGGAGCCATATGAGGTGGTTCGGGCATCTGGTCAGGATGCCACCCGAACGCCTCCCTAGGGAGGTGTTTAGGGGCACGTCCAACCGGTAAGAGGCCGCGGGGAAGACCCAGGACACGTTGGGAAGACTATGTCTCCCGGCTGGCCTGGGAACGCCTCTGTTTCCCACAGGAAGAGCTGGACGAAGTGGCTGGGGAGAGGGAAGTCTGGGCTTCCCTGCTTAGGCTGCTGCCCCCGCGACCCGACCTCGGATACGCGGAAGAAGATGGATGGATGGATGGATGGATCAGTCAAACAGTAGCTGAGCTATTGCGTGAAACGGGTTCAGGGTGGTCCAGACTCAGAACACTGAAAGCTGCACTTCAATAGTGTTTCCAAATGACAACAATTACCTGACATTTAGATTTAGGCTATGTCTACTCTAAGCCGGATAACCCCTTAAACTAACAATTATTTAGCCTAAACCCCGTTAAACCATCATTTAAAGGGGAACATTATCACCAGACTTATGTAAGCGTCAATATATGCAGAAAAAAGACCATATATTTTTTTAACCAATTTCCGAACTCTAAATGGGTGAATTTTGGCGAATTAAACGCCTTTCTATTATTCGCTCTCGGGAAGCAATCCGCCATTTTCTCACTTTCGTCGGTGTGTTGTCGGAGGGTGTAACAACACGAACAGGGACGGATTCAAGTTGCACCAGTGGCCCAAAGATGCCAAAGTGGCAAGAAATTGGACGAAATTTGTTCAAAATACAAGGCTGTGGGGAAAGACGACGAAATGGTCAGTCGTTTGTTCCGCACACTTTACCGACGAAAGCTATGCTACGACAGAGATGGCAAGAATGTGTGGATATCCTGCGACACTCAAAGCAGATGCTGACATCAACTCCAAAACTGGACAGATCAGCTTTCAGGAAAAGAGAGCGGATGAGGGTATGTCTACAGAATATATTAATTGATGAAAACTTTATTCATTACTCGCGGTTTTACGTAAATTATTATACATAAACTGTGTTTACCAATAATTTAGCTTAAAAACATTAATTTTTTTCAATCATTCGAGTACATTCGACGCATTGGCAAAAAAGAGTGATCGACAACACTGCTCCCACTGAAAGAGAATGTCTTAATCGTGTAATACAAACCCCGTTTCCATACAAGTTGGGAAATTGTGTTAGATGTAAATAAACGAAATACAATGATTTGCAAATAATTTTCAACCCATATTCAGTTGAATATGCTACAAAGACAACATATTTGATGTTCAAACTGATAAGCATTTTTTTTTTTTTTTGCAAATAATCATTAACTTTAGAATTTGATGCCAACAACACGTGACAAAGAAGTTGGGAAAGGTGGCAATAAATACTGATAAAGTTGAGGAATGCTCATCAAACACTTATTTGGAACATCCCACAGGTGTGCAGGCTAATTGGGAACAGGTGGGTGCCATGATTGGGTATAAAAGTAGATTCCATGAAATGCTCAGTCATTCACAAACAAGGATGGGGCGAGGGTCACCACTTTGTCAACAAATGCGTGAGCAAATTGTTGAACAGTTTAAGAAAAACCTTTCTCAACCAGCTATTGCATGGATTTCACCATCTACGGTCCGTAATATCATCAAAGGGTTCAGAGAATCTGGAGAAATCACTGCACGTAAGCAGCTAAGCCCGTGACCTTCGATCCCTCAGGCTGTACTGCATCAACAAGCGACATCAGTGTGTAAAGGATATCACCACATGGGCTTAGAAACACTTCAGAAACCCACTGTCAGTAACTACAGTTGGTCGCTACATCTGTAAGTGCAAGTTAAAACTCTCCTATTTAAGGCAAAAACCGTTTATCAACAACACCCAGAAACGCCGTCGGCTTCGCTGGGCCTGAGTTCATCTAAGATGGACTGATACAAAGTGGAAAAGTGTTCTTTGGTCTGACGAGTCCACATTTCAAATTGTTTTTGGAAACTGTGGACGTCGTGTCCTCCGGACCAAAGAGGAAAAGAACCATCCGGATTGTTATAGGCGCAAAGTGTAAAAGCCAGCATGTGTGATGGTATGGGGGTGTATTAGTGCCCAAGACATGGGTAACTTACACATCTGTGAAGGCACCATTAATGCTGAAAGGTACATACAGGTTTTGGAGCAACATATGTTGCCATCCAAGCAACGTTACCATGGACGCCCCTGCTTATTTCAGGAAGACAATGCCAAGCCACGTGTTACATCAACATGGCTTCATAGTAAAAGAGTGCGGGTACTAGACTGGCCCGCCTGTAGTCCAGACCTGTCTCCCATTGATAATGTGTGGCACATTATGAAGCCTAAAATAGCACAACGGAGACCCCCGGACTGTTGAACAACTTAAGCTGTACATCAAGCAAGAATGGGAAAGAATTCCACCTGAGAAGCTTCAAAAATGTGTCTCCTCAGTTCCCAAACGTTTACTGAGTGTTGTTAAAAGGAAAGGCCATGTAACACAGTGGTGAACATGCCCTTTCCCAACTTCTTTGTCACGTGTTGCTGGCATCAAATTCTAAAGTTAATGATTATTTGCAAAAAAATAAATAAAGTTTATGAGTTTGAACATCAAATATGTTGTCTTTGTAGCGCATTCAACTGAATATGGGTTGAAAAGGATTTGCAAATCATTATATTCCGTTTATATTTACATCTAACACAATTTCCCAACTCATATGGAAACGGGGTTTGTAAATCTATCTGTATTATTACACTGTTAACATTTTACACCCCCTCAGATAATGACAATACACATTGGTCCAATATCATAAACACTTCAGTTTAAAGTGGCAGTGAACAATGAGAGGAGCATTTTCACCCTCTTTTATTAATTATACAAAGATGAAATCTGACAAGAGATGCTCTGGGGGTTAAACTGCAGCACATTATTATCTCTGCTTGTTACATTTCCATATAGTAAACATGACAACGTCTCTCTTTGTCTACTCATTTAAAATTTGCCGTCTGTATGGAAAAATTAATAAAGAATCTTTGAGGTTTTTTTTTTTTTGTCTTGTTCAGGTTTGGACAACATCTATATCATTTAAAGTCTAATCTTTAGTACCTCGTACAGGCAATTATGAGATGAGCCAGACGAAATATATTACAGAATTAAAGCTGCAAGCAGCATTGGTCGGGCCCGCATATTTGGCAGGTGCTAGTCCTAAATGTCCCAATACTTTTGTCCAGTGATAGTCATAAGTGTCCCAATACTTTTGTCTACTTTTAGTCCGAAGTGTCCCAATACTTTTGTCTACTTTTAGTCCGAAGTGTCCCAAAACTTTTGTCTACTTTTAGTCCGAAGTGTCCCAATACTTTTGTCAAGTGATAGTCCCAAGTGGCCCAATACTTTTGTCCAGTGTAAGTGTCCCAATACTTTTGTCCAGTGGTAGTCCTAAGTTTCCCAATACTTTTAGTCCTAACTGTCCCAATACCTTTGTCCAGTGGTAGTCATAAGTGTCCCAAAACTTTTGTCTACTTTTAGTCAGAATTGTCCCAAGACTTTTGTCTAGTGTACCTACCTTGTCTGCATTGTGTGGGCACGTTGGTGCTTCCTGCTTTTAAGCAGCCATCTTAAAAAAACAGCAGCGCAGCAGCATCAGCGCAGCGGGTCTTTGAAGGGTCATAAAATCAAAACCGGAGCAGGTATTAAAACGCTCTTCTGTACTTTTAATCACAAGGGTTTAATCTCTCTCCTGCGTTAGTTTGAAGCCAAAACGACAAACGCGCTCAGAGGAGATAATGTTTGAAGAAAGGTGACCGGTTTTTACAAAAATGTTGTTTAGAAGGGGGAATAGCAAACTTCCTGTTGATTTTTTCTGGGGGTTGTCAATTTATGAAATGTAGGTCTAAGTGAGACCTACGGAGAGGTTTTTGTTTCATGTCTCTCCGACCTTCCCAATGGGAGTTACAGGCAGTTTTGTCATTTTTTTCTTCCGAGGAGCAGTTTTTTCTCCGTTTTATTCAAAAATTGCTGTAGAGCGCAATTTTTAAATTTGGGGTTAGGTTTTTTATTAGATCGCAAGTTTTGCCAGTCCTGATGTGTGTGTTCAGTTTGGTGAGTTTTGGAGCATGTTAAAAGGGTGAAAATACAGCTCAAAGAGACAAAATTGACTGTTTTTAGTACTTTTTTGTTTTGAAGGGGGAATTGCCAACTTCCTGTTGATTTTTGCCCGAGGATATACAATTATGAAAACTAGGTCTAAGTCAGACCTACATAGAGGTTTTTGTTTCATGTCTCTACGATCTTCCTAGTGGGAGTTACAGGCAGTCTAGTTTTTTTTTTCCTAGGGGGCGCTAGAGCGCAGTTTTGAGTTTTGAGGTTTGGTTTTTTGATAAAAAGTTTTGCCGTATATTACTGATGTGTGTGTAAAATTTGGTGAGTTTTGAAGTATGTTAAGGGGGTCAAATTACAGCGCAAAGTTGCGGAAGAAGAATAATTAAAGCTGCAAGCAGCGTTGTTCGGGCCCGCGTATTTGGCAGGTGCTAGTCCTAAGTGTCCCAATACTTTTGTCTACTTTTAGTCTGAAGTGTCCCAAGACTTTTGTCTAGTGTACCTACCTTGTCTGCATAGTGTGGGCACGTTGGTGCTTCCTGCTTTTAAGCAGCCATCTTAAAAAAACAGCAGCGCAGCAGCATCAGCGCAGCGGGTCTTTGAAGGGTCATAAAATCAAAACCGGAGCAGGTATAACAAAACGGTTCTGTTATTTTATGCACAAGGGTTTAATCTCTCTCCTGTGTTAGTTTGAAGCCGAAAGGACAAACGCGCTCAGAGGAGATAGTTTTTGAAGGAAGGTGACCGGTTTTTACAAAAAAATTGTTTTGAAGGGGGAATAGCAAACATCCTGTTGATTTTTGCTGGAGGTTGTCAATTTATGAAATGTAGGTGTAAGTGAGACCTACGTAGAGGTTTTTGTTTCATGTCTCTCCGACCTTCCCAGTGGGAGTTACAGGCAGTTTTGTCAGTTTTTTCATCCGAGGAGCAGTTTTTTGTGCGTTTCATTAAAAAATTGCGCTAGAGCACAATTTTGAGATTTGGGGTTAGGTTTTTTTATTAGATCGCAATTTTTGCCAGTCCTGATGTGTGTGTTCAGTTCGGTGAGTTTTGAAGCATGTTAAGAGGGTCAAATTACAGCTCAAAGAGGCAAAAGTGACTGTTTTTAGTACTTTTTTGTCTTGAAGGGGGAATTGCCAACTTCCTGTTGATTTCTGCCCAAGGATGTACAGTTATGAAATCTAGGTGTAAGTCAGACCTACATAGAGAATTTTGTTTCATGTCTTTCCGACCTTCCTAGTGGGAGTTACAGGCAGTCTAGTTTTTTTTCCCTAAGGGGCGCTAGAGCGCAATTTTGAGTTTTGGGGTTCGATTTTTTTATTAAAAGACAATTTTCGCAGGTCCTGATGTGTGGGTCAAATATGGTGAATTTTGAAGCATGTTAAGTGGGTCAAATTAGTGCTCAAAGAGGCGGCCGGTATAATAATAATAATAAAACTTTACAAATTCAATAGGTCCTTATGTCCCATTGCATAAGGACTCCCTTTGGGAGTCCTTATGCAATGGGCCATGCGGGCCCTAATTACTGTCAGAAAAGCAGGAATGAAGTGATGATTTACTAAGTGTTGTTCAAAAGGAATCAAGATGCTATGTAATGTAACAGCAGAAAGAGAAGATGTGTTTAAAAGGTGATTCCATAACATTTTCCAAGAAATTTTCCAACATAATCCGTTTGATAACTCATGTGCTTCTCTGTTACTGAAACCAGATTATTAGGGCCCGCATGGCCCATTGTAAAAGGACTCCCAACGGGAGTCCTTTTGCAATGGGACATAAGGACCTATTGTTTTTCTAAGGTTTTATTATTATTCCGCCGCCTCTTTGAGCACTAATTTGACCCACTTAACATGCTTCAAAACTCACCATATTTGACCCACACATCAGGACCTGCGAAAATTGTCTTTTAATAAAAAAAAACCGAACCCCAAAACTCGAAATTGCGCTCTAGCGCCCCCTAGAAAGAAAACTGCTTATAACTCCCAGTACGAATGTTGTAGAGACATGAAACAAAAACCTCTATGTAGGGCTCACTTAGCCCTACTTTTCATTAATTAATTTCCTCGGGCAAAAATCAACAGGAAGTTGGCAATTCCCCCTTCAAGACAAAAATGTACTAAAAACAGTCACTTTTGCCTCTTTGAGCTGTAATTTGACCCCCTTAACATGCTTCAAAACTCACCGAACTAAACACACACATTAGGACTAGCAGAAATTGCGATCTAATAAAAAAACCTAACCCCAAATTTAAAAATTGCGCTCTAGAGGAATTTTTTAATAAAACGGAGAAAAAACTGCTCCTCGGAAGAAAAAAAAGACAAAACTGCCTGTAACTCCCACTGGGAAGGTCGGAGAGACATGAAACAAAAACCTCAATGTAGGTCTCATTTAGACCTACATTTCATAAATTGACAACCCCCAGCAAAAATCAACAGGAAGTTTGCTATTCCCCCTTCAAAACAACATTTTTGTAAAAACCGGTCACCTTCCTTTGAGCGCGTTTGTCGTTTAGGCTTCAAACTAACACAGGAGAGAGATTGAACCCTTGTGTATAAAAGTATATTACAGCTTTTTAATACCTGCTCCGGTTTTGATTTTATGACCCTTCAAAGACCCGCTGCACTGATGCTGCTGCGCTGCTGTTTTTTTAAGATGGCTGCTCAAAAGCAGGAAGCACCAACATGCCCACACAATGCAGACAAGGTAGGTACACTAGACAAAAGTCTTGGGACACTTCAGACTAAAAGTAGACAAAAGTATTGGGACACTTAGGACTAGCACCTGCCAAATACGCGGGCCCAACCAATGCTGCTTGCAGCTTTAATTTATTTTGTCTTACTTTGGCCAAAAATAGAACAAGCACATTCTTTAATGTACATATCACAAATAATCCTCTTAGCAAAACACTTCAAGTTAATTGAAAATTCTCAGTAAAAAAAATTGGTGAAAGTTCAAAAACACCACGAAGAACACAATGAACTTATACTTTGTTTCAGTGTTCTTACAAAGCCATTAAACTTTAAGCACTTCCTGTTTAGGATTCTCATGATGGCAGTTCACCATTAAAATGTTTGGAAAAGCAATCGAGAGTTTCATCAAACCGCCACATTGGTGAAATCTGTAACTGCCACAACACATTCATTTATCATCATTCAAATATTCAAATTGTAATATAAACGTAAACAATTATCAAAATGACACAATAGCCAAAATCAAGGTATATTTAAGCCATTCTTGCCAACCTTAAGACCTCCGATTTCGGGAGGTGGAGAGTGGGGGCGTGGTCGGGGGTGGGGCGGGGCGTGGTTAAGAGGGGAGGGGAGGAGTATATTGACAGCTAGAATTCACCAAGTCAAGTATTTCATATATATATATATATATATATATATATATATATATATATATATATATATAATATGTCTTAATAAGGTTATCCAAAAAATCTCCTGATGATTGAGGGAACCCCTCATGAAACAGGCCTGTAGAGATGAAGTAGTCTTGTGATTTTTTCCCCCACACATACATATATATATATATATATATATCTACATCCTGAAAATATGCAAACAAAACTGTGTTTAGATAATTGATACTTCAAACTTGCATAAATAAATATTAAGGAATATAACATAATTTGGCTTCTGAGAGTTTCAAAATGTAATGAATAAAATGCTAAAGTTGTTGATAAACAAGCAATTATTTTAATAATTAAATATGGTCAATTTAAATGAATTATTATCATAATTTAAAATCAATTATTTCAAATATGTTTATTTTAATGTATAATTCTATGGCTGGATGTAATAAGGAGTCAGGAAAAAATACAAATAAAAATACAATTAATTTTGATGTTTTTAGCAAAATATAGTAAACATGTATTTAGTTGTTTTTTTTTAAATTAATAAATATATTTATTTTTAGGTAAGATAAAGATAATAATACAATTTATCTCTAGTCTGGATGATTTAGTACTTGTCACCCTGTTGTCCTCCCGTCATGAAAAAAGGCTGTCCTCACTCAGGTCCGCATGGAGCTGGAGGGGGCGTGGCTTATAGCTCCGGCTGAAAATCGGGAGATTTTCAGAAGAATATTTGTTGTCCCCGGAGGTTTTCGGGAGAGGCGCTGAATTTCGGGAGTCTCCCGGAAAATTCGGGAGGGTTGGCATGTATGATTTAAGCACAAAATAAAATAGAACAAACTCAACAAACGTAGAAACACACATTTTTACAGTGGAGTTCAGGGTGCGCATCATGCATTCAAACAATTGCAAGCGCTGAATGGAACTCTAACTACAAAGATGATGGCCAAGTTGACTTAAGTCTTTGTATTTTACCACTTCGTTATTTAATCCACTAACTGGAGAAGCGGCAGCTAATCTATAGGGCGTTTAAAGTCAACTGACAGGTCATCTTTAAACAGCTTCATGTGTGACTTGGTATACACTTCAATTGCTTTTGCAACACCCTTTTTTTTTTAAAGATGTATTTATTTACAAACCCCGTTTCCATATGAGTTGGGAAATTGTGTTAGATGTAAATATGAACAGAATACAATGATTTGCAAATCCTTTTCAACCCATATTCAGTTGAATATGCTACAAAGACAACATATTTGATGTTCAAACTCAAACTTTATTTTTTTTTTTGCAAATATAATTAACTTAGAATTTCATGGCTGCAACACGTGCCAAAGTAGTTGGGAAAGGGCATGTTCACCACTGTGTTACATGGCCTTTCCTTTTAACAACACTCAGTAAACGTTTGGGAACTGAGGAGACACATTTTTGAAGCTTCTCAGGTGGAATTCTTTCCCATTCTTGCTTGATGTACAGCTTAAGTTGTTCAACAGTCCGGGGGTCTCCGTTGTGCTATTTTAGGCTTCACAATGCGCCACACATTTTCAATGGGAGACAGGTCTGGACTACAGGCAGGCCAGTCTAGTACCCGCACTCTTTTACTATGAAGCCACGTTGATGTAACACGTGGCTTGGCATTGTCTTGCTGAAATAAGCAGGGGCGTCCATGGTAACGTTGCTTGGATGGCAACATATGTTGCTCCAAAACCTGTATGTACCTTTCAGCATTAATGGTGCCTTCACAGATGTGTAAGTTACCCATGTCTTGGGCACTAATACACCCCCATACCATCACAGGTGCTGGCTTTTCAACTTTGCGCCTATAACAATCCGGATGGTTCTTTTCCTCTTTGGTCCGGACGACACGACGTCCACAGTTTCCAAAAACAATTTGAAATGTGGACTCGTCAGACCACAGAACACTTTTCCACTTTGTATCAGTCCATCTTAGATGAGCCCAGGCCCAGTGAAGTCGACAGCGTTTCTGGGTGTTGTTGATAAACGGTTTTCGCCTTGCATAGGAGAGTTTTAACTTGCACTTACAGATGTAGCGACCAATTATAGTTACTTACAGTGGGTTTCTGAAGTGTTCCTGAGCCCATGTGGTGATATCCTTTACACACTGATGTCGCTTGTTGATGCAGTACAGCCTGAGGGATGGAAGGTCACGGGCTTAGCTGCTTACGTGCAGTGATTTCTCCACATTCTCTGAACCCTTTGATGATATTACGGAGCGTAGATGGTGAAATCCCTAAATTCCTTGCAATAGCTGGTTGAGAAAGGTTTTTCTTAAACTGTTCAACAATTTGCTCACGCATTTGTTGACAAAGTGGTGACCCTCGCCCCATCCTTGTTTGTGAATGACTGAGCATTTCATGGAATCTACTTTTATACCCAATCATGGCACCCACCTGTTCCCAATTTGCCTGCTCACCTGTGGGATGTTCCAAATAAGTGTTTGATGAGCATTCCTCAACTTTATCAGTATTTATTGCCACCTTTCCCAACTTCTTTGTCACGTGTTGCTGACATCAAATTCTAAAGTTAATGAGTATTTTCAAAATAAATGTTTATCAGTTTGAACATCAAATATGTTGTCTTTGTAGCATATTCAACTGAATATGGGTTGAAAATGATTTGCAAATCATTGTATTCCGTTTATATTTACATCTAACACAATTTCCCAACTCATATGGAAACGGGGTTTGTACAGACAGACATAATTTTCTATTACATCATTGTTTCTTTTGTTAATATCAGTCTGTTCTGCAAAAAAGGTCATCCTTAGAAGCGCACAGTTTATGGACAGGGACCCCCAGTAAAAATATACATCATCATATAATATACAACATTTAGTACAATACAATTAATTTAAAAATCTACCCACCAAATGCCCATTTTACAATTTCATACCAACCTACCAACAGGTTGACATTTATAAAGAAGGAATGTTCCAATCCACCAAATCAGAATAGATATGCAATTATTCAAATTTGATTAAAAAGTTGCATCTTGAAGATCTGTTTATTATTTTATCCCAAAAAAAAAATGCAGCTCATTTTTATATTTAGCAAACTCATTTTGCGGGTCAAAGTAAACACGATATGACCCGCTTTGTGTGTACGTTTGACACCCTTGATTGGTTAGGCTATTTGTAAATTAGTCGCAGAAAAACTAAACAAAAAATTTGTTTTCCAGATGTGTATCTTAGTTTTGTATTTTATAGTCCTATTTGGTGGTGTTAAATTTCTCTATATACAAAACCAAAAAGCAGTGAAGTTGTCACGTTGTGTAAATGGTAAATAAAAACAGAATACAATGATTTGCAAATCCTTTTCAACTTATATTCAATTGAATAGACTGCAAAGACAAGATACTTAACATTCTAACTGGTATTTTTTGCAAATATTAGCTCATTTTGGAATTTGATGCCTGCAACATGTTTCAAAAATGCTGGCACAAGTGGCAAAAAAGACTGAGAAAGTTGAGGTATGCTCATCAAACACTTATTTGGAACATCCCACAGGTGAACAGGCTAATTGGGAACAGGTGGGTGCCATGATTGGGTATAAAAGCAGCTTCCATGAAATGCTCAGTCATTCACAAACAAGGATGGGGCGAGGGTCACCACTTTGTCAACAAATGCGTGAGCAAATTGTGGAACAGTTTAAGAACATTTCTCAACCAGCTATTGCAAGGAATTTAGGGATTTCACCATCTACAGTCCTTAATATCATCAAAAAGTTCAGAGAATCTGGAGAAATCACTGCACGTAAGCGCAAGACCATGACCTTCGATCCCTCAGGCGGTACTTCATCAAAAAGCGACATCAGTGTGTAAAGGATATCACCACATGGGCTCAGGAAGACTTCAGAAAACCACTGTCAGTAACTACAGTTGGTCGCTACATCTGTAAGTGCAAGTTAAAACTCTACTACGCAAAGCGAAAGCCATTTATCAACAACACCTCAGCTCATCTAAGATGGACTGATGCAAAGTGGAAAAGTGTTCTGTGGTCTGACGAGTCCACATTTCAAATTGTTTTTGGAAACTGTGGACGTCGTGTCCTACGGATCAAAGAGGAAAGGAACCATCCGGGTTGTTGTAGGCGCAAAGTGGAAAAGCCAGCATGTGTGATGGTATGGGGGTGTATTAGTGCCCAAGTCATGGGTAACTTACACATCTGTGAAGGCACCATTAATGCTGAAAGGTACATACAGGTTTTGCCATCCAAGCAACATCTTTTTAATGGACACCCCTGCTTATTTCAGCAAGACAATGCCAAGCCACGTGTTACATCAACGTGGCTTCGTAAAAAAAACCGTTGCGGGTACTTTCATGGCCCGCCTGCAGTCCAGACTTGTCTCCCATCGAAAATGTGTGGCGCATTATGAAGCGTAAAATACGACATCGGAGACCCCGGACTGTTGAACAACTTAAGCTCTACATAAACCAAAAATGGGAAAGAATTCCACTTTCAAAGCTTCAACAAATAGTTTCCTCAGTTCCCAATCGTTTATTGAGTGTTGTTAAAAGAAAAGGTGATGTAACACAGTGGTGAACATGCCCTTTCCCAACTACTTTGGCACGTGTTGCAGCCATGAAATTCTAAGTTAATTATTATTTAAAAAAAATAAAGTTTATGAGTTTGAACATCAAATATTTGTCATGTCTGTGTGACCATGTTTTGTATTAGTCATGTTTTGTTTAGTTATTGGACTCTTTAGTTTCTGGCTTTTCACTCCCTTGTCTTGTTTCCATGGTTACCCATTAGTTTCACCTGTTCCACGTTTGGACTCATTGTGCACTCTTGTTTGTCACCATAGCAACCCATTAGTTTTCACCTGTCACGTCACGCACCTGTTTCATGTTTTGAGTCACGCACCTGTTTTCGTTAATCATGTCTGTAGTATTTAAGTTCATTGTTTTTCAGTTTGTCTTCCTGGCGACATCCCACAATTATGCTCTGCACATTCCTGACACTTGATTTCATGTCCATCGTTCATGCTGCTCCTTTAGTCCATGCCAAGTAAGTTTTTGTTTATTAATGCTACAGTTAGTGTTTTTTGTTGTTCATAGTTTCTGCCTTTGTGCACGTTTTGTGTTTATAGTCAAGTTTTGTACTTCCGCCCTTGTGCGCGCCTTTTGTTTGCATCTTTTTTCTTTGTAGTTATAGTGTTTAAATAAATCATGTACTCCCCTTCACGCCACGTATGGTCCAAATCTTTCGCACCTCGGGAGAACAAACCACGCCATAGTCCATACTTGCCAACCTTGAGACCTCCGATTTCGGGAGGTGGGGTTGGGGGCGTGGTTAAGAGGGGAGGAGTATATTGACAGCTAGAATTCACCAAGTCAAGTATTTCATACATATACGTATATATATATATATATATATATATATATATATATATATATATATATATATATATATATATATATATCCTGAAAATATGCAAACAAAACTGTGTTTAGATAATTGATACTTCAAACTTGCATAAATAAATCTTAAGGAATATAACATAACTTGGCTTTTGAGAGCTTCAAAATGTAATGAATAAAATGCTAAAGTGGTTGATAAACAAGCAATTATTTTAATAATTAAACATGGTCATTTTAAATGAATTATTATGATAATTTAAAATTAATTATTTCAAATATGTTTATTTTAATGTATAATTCTATGGCTGGATGTAATAAAGAGTCAGAAAAAATACAAATAAAAATACAATTAATTTTGATGTTTTTAGCAAAATATAGTAAACATTTATTTAGTTTTTTTTTTTTTTTTTAACTAATAAATATATTTATTTTTAGATGAGATAAACATAATAATACAATTTATCTCTAGTCTGGATGATTTACTTCTTGTCACCCTGTTGTCCTCCCGTCATGAAAAAAAGGCTGTCCTCACTCAGGTCCGCATGGAGCTGGAGGGGGCGTGGCCTCCAGCTCCGGCTGAAAATCGGGAGATTTTCGGGAGAATATTTGTCCCGGGAGGTTTTCGGGAGAGGCGCTGAATTTCGGGAGTCTCCCGGAAAATTCGGGAGGGTTGGCAAGTATGATTTAAGCACAAAATAAAAAAAAAACAAACACAACAAATGTAGAAACACACATTTTAACAGTGGAGTTCAGGGTGCGCATCATGCATTCAAACAATTGCAAGCGCTGAATGGAACTCTAACTACAAAGATGATGGCCAAGTTGACTTAAGTCTTTGTATTTTACCACTTCGTTATTTAATCCACTAACTGGAGAAGCGGCAGCTAATCTAGAGGGCGTTTAAAGTCAACTGACAGGTCATCTTTAAACAGCTTCATGTGTGACTTGGTTTACACTTCAATTGCTTTTGCGACACCCATTTTTTTTTTAAAGATGTATTTATTTACGAACCCCGTTTCCATATGAGTTGGGAAATTGTGTTAGATGTAAATATGAACAGAATACAATGATTTGCAAATCCTTTTCAACCCATATTCAGTTGAATATGCTACAAAGACAACATATTTGATGTTCAAACTCAAACTTTATTTTTTTTTTTGCAAATATAATTAACTTAGAATTTCATGGCTGCAACACGTGACAAATTAGTTGGGAAAGGGCATGTTCACCACTGTGTTACATGGCCTTTCCTTTTAACAACACTCAGTAAATGTTTGGGAACTGAGGAGACACATTTTTGAAGCTTCTCAGGTGGAATTCTTTCCCATTCTTGCTTGATGTACAGCTTAAGTTGTTCAACAGTCCGGGGGTCTCCGTTGTGCTATTTTAGGCTTCATAATGCGCCACGCATTTTCAATGGGAGACAGGTCTGGACTACAGGCAGGCCAGTCCAGTACCCGCACTCTTTTACGTTGATGTAACACGTGGCTTGGCATTGTCTTGCTGAAATAAGCAGGGGCGTCCATGGTAACGTTGCTTGGATGGCAACATATGTTGCTCCAAAACCTGTATGTACCTTTCAGCATTAATGGCACCTTCACAGATGTGTAAGTTACCCATGTCTTGGGCACTAATACACCCCCATACCATCACACATGCTGGCTTTTCAACTTTGCGCCTATAATAATCCGGATGGTTCTTTTCCTCTTTGGTCCGGACGACACGACGTCCACAGTTCCCAAAAACAATCTGAAATGTGGACTCGTCAGACCACAGAACACTTTTCCACTTTGTATCAGTCCATCTTAGATGAGCTCAGGCCCAGCGAAGCTGACGGCGTTTCTGGGTGTTGTTGATAAACGGTTTTCGCCTTGCATAGGAGAGTTTTAACTTGCACTTACAGATGTAGCGACCAACTATAGTTACTTAGAGTGGGTTTCTGAAGTGTTCCTGAGCCCATGTGGTGATATCCTTTACACACTGATGTCGCTTGTTGATGCAGTACAGCCTGAGGGATCGAAGGTCACGGGCTTAGCTGCTTACGTGCAGTGATTTCTCCAGATTCTCTGAACCCTTTGATGATATTACGGAGCGTAGATGGTGAAATCCCTAAATTCCTTGCAATAGCTGGTTGAGAAAGGTTTTTCTTAAACTGTTCAACAATTTGCTCAAGCATTTGTTGACAAAGTGGTGACCCTCGCCCCATCCTTGTTTGTGAATGACTGAGCATTTCACGGAATCTACTTTTGTACCCAATCATGGCACCCACCTGTTCCCAATTTGCCTGTTCACCAGTGGGATGTTCCAAATACCGTATTTTCCGCACCATAAGCCGCCCTGGGTTATAAGCCGCGCCTTCAATGAACGGCATATTTCAAAACTTTGTCCACCTATAAGCCGCCCCGTGTTATAAGCCGCATCTAACTGCGCTAAAGGAATGTCAAAAAAACAGTCAGATAGGTCAGTCAAACTTTAATAATATATTAAAAACCAGCGTGATGTGGGCGCGCATGGAGTCGTATATCAACATGGACGGAGCTGCGTGAAAAAAGCCACCCGGCCTCTTCGTGTAAACTTCCCTTAACCACTCGCTCATCTTTTCTTCATCCATCCATCCCTTCGAGTTAGCTTTTATGATGACGCCGGCTGGAAAGGTCTCTTTTGGCAAGGTCTTCCTTTTGAATATCACCATGGGTGGAAGTTTCTGGCCATTAGCATGGCAAGCTAGAACCACAGTGAAGGATGACTTCTCATTCCCTGTGGTGCGAATATTCACCGTACGTGCTCCCGTTGTATCCACAGTGCGGTTCACAGGAATATCAAAAGTCAGTGGAACCTCGTCCATGTTGATAATGTTCTCTGGCCGGATCTTTTTTTCAGCTATCTTGTTTTTACAATATGCACGGAAAGTAGCCAGCTTTTCTTGAAAGTCTTTAGGCAGTTGCTGTGAAATAGTAGTCCGTGTGCGGATGGAGAGATTGCGTCTTTTCATGAACCGAAAACCTGTCGCTTAGTAGGAGCCATTTTGTGGTCTTTACAGATGTAAACACACAAAGGAAATGAAACGTAATATCCGCGCCCTTCTTCTTCTTCTACGGGGGCGGGTGGTTGCTTACAGTAGAAGAAGAAGCGCTTCCTCTTCTATGGGGGCGGGTGCTTACCTTGGCGGTTGCTTGCGTAGAAGAAGAAACACTTCCTCTTCTACGGGGAAAAAAGATGGCGGCTGTTTACCGTAGTTGCGAGACCGAAACTTTATGAAAATGAATCTTAATATTAATCCATATATAAAGAGCACCGGGTTATAAGCCGCACTGTCAGCTTTTGAGTAAATTTGTGGTTTTTAGGTGCGGCTAATAGTGCGGAAAATACGGTAAGTGTTTGATGAGCATTCCTCAACTTTATCAGTATTTATTGCCACCTTTCCCAACTTCTTTGTCACGTGTTGCTGGCATCAAATTCTAAAGTTAATGAGTATTTAAAAAAAAAAAGTTTTTCAGTTTGAACATCAAATATGTTGTCTTTGTAGCATATTCAACTGAATATGGGTTGAAAATGATCTGCAAATCATTGTATTCCGTTTATATTTACATCTAACACAATTTCCCAACTCATATGGAAACGGGGTTTGTATGTTCTTCAAAGAAAATGAGCCAAAGTCAGTGAGTCTCAGTTTGAAAAATTAATTGTATCATTTTTCTTTTAATAAAAAAATGAAAACGGGTCCCACAGACCCGAACACCACACAAGGTGGCATATTTTACATCAGTCGTTGAAACACTTGCTTAACTATAACAGCCAAATGACCACTTATCCTGCCACAAAGGAAATGACCATGTGATTCTATCCAATTCTTTGCACGGATATATAATCATCACAAAGTCCCTCTTGTTGCAAATGATCATTGCATTGATGCATTGCACTGGTGATGCACATTAACACCGTTGCACCGGCCAGCGTCTCATTTCCTGCTGCGCGTAGATGGGGGAGAAAATAGAGGGGAACATTTTGTTTAATTGGACATCCAGTGCTGCTAACAATAAGCTATGCATGGCGAGAGTCGCCTTGAAGAGCCCGGGTGAGGATTTGCAAGAAGAGGAGTTATAATTGGCCCTGAGATGAGAAGCTCAAGCCAGCTGCACACGTTCAGACTGTGACAGTGGACTCGTATTCCCTTTCCCTCCGTGAAAATGAGCTCAAGATTCACAGCCCCGGGAGACATAATACATGTCACAGCCTACAAAAATGCTTAATTTGAAATCATGTCGCACCCTCCCTCTCCCTCGCCTTCTCCCCCATTCTATTTTGCTTCCTCTCTCTCTCTCGCTCCGAAATAACCCATTCATCCTAAAAAAAAAAAAAAAATGTTTTCACTCTATAATGCCTCCACCCCCGCACACCATTAGCCCCATCCCTCCATGCTCTAACGACCAAATGCATTTCCTAGCTTTTTTTTTTTTTTTTTCCCTTCTGTATCGGCCATTATTTTCCTGGAGCTAATGTTTTAAATTCAATTGCAACAATC
>NC_084557.2:47660691-47755691 GCF_033978685.3 Nerophis lumbriciformis
CTGTTGTTGATAATATTCATTTTTGTTTCACTACTTTTGGTTTGTTCTGTGTGGTGTTTGTGTCTCCTCTCAATTGCTCTGTTTATTGCAGTTCTGAGTGTTGCTGGGTCGGGTTTGCTTTTGGAATTGGATTGCATTGTTATGGTATTGCTGTGTATTGTTTTGTTGGATTGATTGATTAAAAAAAAAAAAAAAAAAAAAAAAATTACAAAAATACAAAAAAAAAAAACATTGATTTTTTAAAAATGAGAATCGATTCTGAATTGCACAACGTGAGAATACATTTTTTTCCCCACACCCCTAATATATATATTCCTTGCGCACTAATTGACTGAAAGAGCACCCACTTGGCGCGATGATATCATCTTATCGATGGAAAAAGGCAAGAAATGTAATGCCGAGCGCATATCATTATGTCAAGATAATGGCACTAGCATTTACTTCATTTAAGAGTATTTTTCAACATATTGAGCAAAAAGGTCTCATATTTGTTTTTTCTACCAAAAAAATTGCACTTATTAGTGAGAATATACTTATTTTAAGCTATTTTTGGGTTCATTGAGGTTAGCTAATTTTACTTGTTTTGGAAAGTCTTGACAAGCCAAATTTTCTTGTTCTATTGGCAGTATATTTATAGCTAGAATTCACTGTTATTCAAGTATTTCTTTTATATATATATATATATATATATATACAAACCCCATTTCCATATGAGTTGGGAAATTGTGTTAGATGTAAATATAAACGGAATACAATGATTTGCAAATCATTTTCAACCCATATTCAGTTGAATATGCTACAAAGACAACATATTTGATGTTCAAACTGATACTTTTTTTTTTTTTTGCAAATAATCATTAACTTTAGAATTTGATGCCAGCAACACGTGACAAAGAAGTTGGGAAAGGTGGCAATAAATACTGATAAAGTTGAGGAATGCTCATCAAACACTTATTTGGAACATCCCACAGGCGTGCAGGCAAATTGGGAACAGGTGGGTGCCATGATTGGGTATAAAAATAGATTCCATGAAATGCTCAGTCATTCACAAACAAGGATGGGGCGAGGGTCACCACTTTGTCAACAAATGCGTGAGCAAATTGTTGATCAGTTTAAGAAAAACCTTTCTCAACCAGCTATTGCAAGGAATTTAGGGATTTCACCATCTACGGTCCGTAATATCATCAAAGGGTTCAGAGAATCTGGAGAAATCACTGCACGTAAGCAGCTAAGCCCGTGACCTTCCATCCCTCGGGCTGTACTGCATCAACAAGAGACATCAGTGTGTAAAGGATATCACCACATTGGCTTAGAAACACTTCAGAAACCCACTGTCAGTAACTACAGTTGGTCGCTACATCTGTAAGTGCAAGTTAAAACTCTCCTATGCAAGGCAAAAACCGTTCATCAACAACACCCAGAAACGCTGTCGGCTTCGCTGGGCCTGAGCTCATCTAAGATGGACTGATACAAAGTGGAAAAGTGTTCTGTGGTCTGACGAGTCCACATTTCAAATTGTTTTTGGAAACTGTGGACGTCGTGTCCTCCGGACCAAAGAGGAAAAGAACCATCCGGATTGTTATAGGTGCAAAGTTGAAAAGCCAGCATGTGTGATGGTATGGGGGTGTATTAGTGCACAAGACATGGGTAACTTACACATCTGTGAAGGCACCATTAATGCTGAAAGGTACATACAGGTTTTGGAGCAACATATGTTGCCATCCAAGCAACGTTACCATGGACGCCCCTGCTTATTTCACTGAAGACAATGCCAAGCCACGTGTTACATCAACGTGGCTTCATAGTAAAAGAGTGCGGGTACTAGACTGGCCTGCCTTTCGTCCAGACCTGTCTCCCATTGAAAATGAAAATGTGTGGCGCATTATGAAGCCTAAAATAGCACAACGGAGACCCCCGGACTGTTGAACAACTTAAGCTGTACATCAAGCAAGAATGGGAAAGAATTCCACCTGAGAAGCTTCAAAAATGTGTCTCCTCAGTTCCCAAACGTTTACTGAGTGTTGTTAAAAGGAAAGGCCATGTAACACAGTGGTGAACATGCCCTTTCCCAACTACTTTATCACGTGTTGCAGCCATGAAATTCTAAGTTAATTATTATTTGCAAAAAAATAATAATGTTTATCAGTTTGAACATCAAATATTTTGTCTTTGTAGCATATTCAATTGAATATGGGTTGAAAAGGATTTGCAAATCATTGTATTCCGTTTATATTTACATCTAACACAATTTCCCAACTCATATGGAAACGAGGTTTGTGTGTGTATATATATATATATATATATATATATATATATATATATATATATATAAATAAAAGATATACTTGAATTTCAGTGTTCATTTATTTACACATATACACACACAACACTCCTCTACTCATTGTTGTATTTGAAAGTGCAATGCTTTGCAGCCAGTAGCACAGCCTTTGAAGGAGCATAGGTATGGGCAGTGTCTGTGAAATTTAATTTGCAGGAAAGGAGTGAGTTTAGGGTTGAATTGTCCATCCTCGTTCTATTCTCTGTCACTATCTTTCAACATTATGACTTGTACATTTTCAGAGTGTGCTTGTTCTATTTTTATACAAAGAAAACACTATGAAATTGTGCCTGTGGCCCCCTATCTAAAATAAGTTTGCCACCCCTGCACTATTTGGAATGCTGGTGAGCATCCTGGTGCATATAGATTCATAAAAGGGTTTACACACAACCTGCATGCTGTCCTTCCAGCTGCAGGCAAACAGAAGCAGGGGCTATTAATGTTTCACAACACAGCGTATCTATGTCTGTGTCTCGGCTTTTTTTTTTTTTCCATGGCCACACCGCCAGAGGGAACGCGTGGGAGGGGTTTGGCGGAAGGTTGGGGTGTTCAGACACAGACAGTATTTCCCACATCTCGCTTCGCCGCTCGCCAGAGTCAATCACATGTGCGCTGTGCTTTCATGAATTAATAACAGGCACTTTGGAGGCCTGGCAGGAACACGGTGACCACATGCTGATGGAAGTTTAATGAGCAGCACGGGGACCGCGCTGCCATGGCACCGGCGGGTCTCCCGGCGCAATAGGCCATGTCCCCGGCCCTCCCTGCAGAGCCCCGGTGTTTGGGCTCTCATTACCTAGATAAATATATCTGCCCTGTGGATCAGCCCGCAGGGCTTCGTTTCTTCCCCCTCCCCACTGGAGGGATGCTATCACGACCCTGATTACTCTGCCCTGCCCTTGGGGGGGAAAAGAATCACAAGAACACAAACATCAGTCTCAATTCACCTCTCTGCTAAATATCAGGACCAGCATGACCATACTTGCCAACCTTGAGACCTCCGATTTCGGGAGAATGGGGGTGGGCTTGGTTGGTGGGGGCGTGGTTAAGAGGAGAGGAGTATATTTACAGCTAGAATTCACCAAGTCAAGTATTTCATATATATATATACACACAGGTAAAAGCCAGTAAATTAGAATATTTTGAAAAACTTGATTTATTTCAGTAATTGCATTCAAAAGGTGTAACTTGTACATTATATTTATTCATTGCACACAGACTGATGCATTCAAATGTTTATTTCATTTAATTTTGATGATTTGAAGTGGCAACAAATGAAAATCCAAAATTCCGTGTGTCACAAAATTAGAATATTGCTTAAGGCTAATACAAAAAAGGGATTTTTAGAAATGTTGGCCAACTGAAAAGTATGAAAATGAAAAATATGAGCATGTACAATACTCAATACTTGGTTGGAGCTCCTTTTGCCTCAATTACTGCGTTAATGCGGCGTGGCATGGAGTCGATGAGTTTCTGGCACTGCTCAGGTGTTATGAGAGCCCAGGTTGCTCTGATAGTGGCCTTCAACTCTTCTGCGTTTTTGGGTCTGGCATTCTGCATCTTCCTTTTCACAATACCCCACAGATTTTCTATGGGGCTAAGGTCAGGGGAGTTGGCGAGCCAATTTAGAACAGAAATACCATGGTCCGTAAACCAGGCACGGGTAGATTTTGCGCTGTGTGCAGGCGCCAAGTCCTGTTGGAACTTGAAATCTCCATCTCCATAGAGCAGGTCAGCAGCAGGAAGCATGAAGTGCTCTCAAACTTGCTGGTAGACGGCTGCGTTGACCCTGGATCTCAGGAAACAGAGTGGACCGACACCAGCAGATGACATGGCACCCCAAACCATCACTGATGGTGGAAACTTTACACTAGACTTCAGGCAACGTGGATCCTGTGCCTCTCCTGTCTTCCTCCAGACTCTGGGACCTCGATTTCCAAAGGAAATGCAAAATTTGCATGGTTGGGTATTTAAATTTTCCTGAGGGAACTCTCCTGAAGGAATCAATAAAGTACTATCTATCTATCTATCTATCTATCTACCTATCTATCTATCTATCCAAACAGCAGCTTGGAATTTGGGACAAGCTCTCCCTGAGAGAGACTATGAGGGGGTTGAGTTGGGGGGTTTATATTGTAGTGTCCCGGAAGAGTTAGGGCTGCAAGGGATTCTGGGTATATGTTCTGTTGTGTTTGTTGTGTTACGGTGCGGATGTTCTCCCGAAATGTGTTTGTCATTCTTGTTTGGTGTGGGTTCACAGTGTGGCGCATATCTGTAACAGTGTTAAACTTGTTTATACGGCCACCCTCAGTGTGACCTGTATGTTCTATTGATCAAGTATGTCTTGCAGTCACTTTCGTGTGGACACAGAAGTCAAATACAACATGTGACTGGGCAGGCACGCTGTTGGTACAAGTTATAGAGGGCGCTAAAGGCAGTGCCCTCACTGCACGCCCTTGATAGTGTTGATTGGGTGAAAATTGGCAGAAATTCGAGAGTCTCCCGGGAAAATCGGGAGGGTAGGCAAGTATGACGCGGTCAAGCGCCGTTCATATAAAACTTGTGGGCCGCACTAACATTACATTTTCATCTTAAAGGGGAACATTATCACCAGACCTATGTAAGCGTCAATAAATACCTTGATGTTGCAGAAAAAAGACCATATATTTTTTTAACTGATTTCCGAACTCTAAATGGGTGAATTTTGGCGAATTAATCGCCTTTCTATTATTCGCTCTCGGAGCGATGACGTCACAACGTGACGTCACATCGGGAAGCAATCCACCATTTTCTCAAACACCGAGTCAAATCAGCTCTGTTATTTTCCGTTTTTTCGACTGTTTTCCGTACTTTGGAGACATCATGCCTCGTCGGTGTGTTGTCGGAGGGTGTAACAACACGAACAGGGACGGATTCAAGTTGCACCAGTGGCCCAAAGATGCCAAAGTGGCAAGAAATTGGATGTTTGTTCCGCACACTTTACCGACGAAAGCTATGCTACGACAGAGATGGCAAGAATGTGTGGATATCCTGCGACACTCAAAGCAGATGCATTTCCAACCATAAAGTCAAAGAAATCTGCCACCAGACCCCCATTGAAACTGCCAGAGTGTGTGAGCAATTCAGGGACAAAGGACCTCGGTAGCACGGCAAGCAATGGCGGCAGTTTGTTCCCGCAGACGAGCGAGCTAAACCCCCTGGATGTCTTGGCTCACACCGTCCCTTATGCCACCGAAGATGATCAAGAGAAGAATATCGACCCTAGCTTCCCTGGCCTGCTGACATCAACTCCAAAACTGGACAGATCAGCGGATGAGGGTATGTCTACAGAATATATTAATTGATGAAAATTGGGCTGTCTGCACTCTCAAAGTGCATGTTGTTGCCAAATGTATTTCATATGCTGTAAACCTAGTTCATAGTTGTTAGTTTCCTTTAATGCCAAACAAACACATACCAATCGTTGGTTAGAAGGCGATCGCCGAATTCGTCCTCGCTTTCTCCCGTGTCGCTGGCTGTCGTGTCGTTTTCGTCGGTTTCGCTTGCATACGGTTCAAACCGATATGGCTCAATAGCTTCAGTTTCTTCTTCAATTTCGTTTTCGCTACCTGCCTCCACACTACAACCATCCGTTTCAATACATGCGTAATCTGTTGAATCGCTTAAACCGCTGAAATCCGAGTCTGAATCCGAGCTAATGTCGCTATAGCTTGCTGTTCTATGCGCCATGTTTGTTTGTGTTGGCATCACTATGTGACGTCACAGGAAAATGGACGGGTGTATATAACGATGGTTAAAATCAGGCACTTTGAAGCTTTTTTTAGGGATATTGCGTGATGGGTAAAATTTTGAAAAAAACTTCGAAAAATATAATAAGCCACTGGGAACTGATTTTTAATGGTTTTAACAGGTGCGGGCCGCAAAATAACGTCTTGCGGGCCGCAATTGGCTGCATGTCTGAGACCCCTGGGCTAAATAATTATTCGTTTAATGAGTAATCCGGCTTAATGTAGACAGGGTCTTAGATTTAGTAATTACAGAGGTCGGTATAACAAAGAGTGGACCCATGCACCCCCCCCCCACACACACACACTTCTGTCCTCGCTCCTGATGCCTACCTCTCTCTTCAATCCTTCTCTCTTTCTTGTTTTTCTCGCCCTACTCTCAGGGGGCGCTCCACTGATGAGCCTCTGAGATGCAACACACTCATTGATTTGAGAGTCGCCACCGAGATTGATTTGAAACGGCCGAGATAGCGCAGCACAGAGCATCCTGTCCGTCTTAATGACAAGATCAAATGCATCACACCTCCTCCCCTGGCCGCTTCAATATTGATTAGCTTCCCGACTGAATACAATCACATGCATTTGGACTCAGATGTATTCTATGCTCCTTTACTTTACTCCTAAGGCTGTGATGTGATCATCAGTTTACAACTAATACAGTGGAGATTAGACTTCACCACAAACAGCCCCAAGATGGTAAAGCTTCATATCCAGTCTAGTCTACAGTTGGTATTTAAAAGGGGAACTGCCCTTTTTTAAAATGTTAACCATCATCAATGTTCCCTCTAAGGTGCGCGCCTGTGCAATTGCGCACTGCTCAAGCGTCCAAATCTATGCCACGCACAAAATCAAATAAAAAAATAAGCGCATAACAATTTTCGACACACGGACACGACAGAGAAAACAGTTTTCGTCGTCATTGTTCAAATATTGTAACGTCTGTCGAGACGCTTTGAGCACATGAATTCCATCCATCACTTTACTGAGCAAAATTCTTTATTGTCGGCCATAATCACATCACCAAAACATTAGTAAAAAAAAATGATATCTAGCAAAAGTGGTCATTTTCTTTCAGTACAAACCAGACAAAAAGCAACTTTGTTATATCAATAGCAGCCGCTCGCTCTTTCTCACTTGCGCCAACACATGCACATATGGCACTTAGCCAGTGATGTGTTTACAGCCACACAAAAAGTCGGACAACTCCAACACCACACATAAAGTGTCATTCCAGGTTGTTACACTATGATTTACCAATCAAATGTGTGCTTATTCTAGTGTCATTTATTAGGAATCTTCATTTATAAATATTAATCATGAAATGCTGTTAGTATATGAAATAAATACTAATAAAAATATATTTTTTACAAACAGGAAGTTGCAGGAATGTACACATGATCCCCTGCTTACATCTCATTGTGCAACATGTGAATGTTTTAAATGGGAACTTAATGCAATGTCTGAAAGGGGTACACATTATTTCCAAAGCAGGACCTCCACCCAGACAAACAATACAAGTACACAGTTCATGAAAAACAATATTTGTTGTTATTGTCATTGTAAGTGAGCCTAAACACTTATATTAGAAATGGAAATGACTGCTGTCATTTGATTATAATAATAAGAGAATGTTGTCTGTCTATCTGTGTTGGCCCTGCGATGAGATGGGGACTTGTCCAGGGTGTACCCCGCCTTCCGCCCGAATGCAGCTGAGCTAGGCTCCAGCACCCCCTACGACCCCGAAAGGGACAAGTGGTAGAAAATGGATGGATGGATGGAGATGGAACTTGTTATTTAGTCAGGTTTGGGACAGGTGTGCTGCTGGTGTAGCCACAGTGTGCACGTCTGATGTTGCTCACATGGGCTCCACTCAATGATCAGGGACTTTTTGCCTTTGCTCACACACATGCAAAATTAGAGGGAACATTGCCCATCATCCTCAATCCTTATGTAAGACAAAAACACACGTATTTCCCTTTTATGTGCATACTGTCACATCGGGGTTTTCGCAGCTTACTGCGAGGTTCGTTCCCCCGGGATGCAAACGGACCACTCCGGACAGGACGTGCAGGTAGGAACATGCTTCATTCAAACAAGTCGAAGGAAACACATGCCAATCGCACTCAAAGCTAACACTTAGCATAGGCTAGGAGACAAGCAAAACTTACGTAACCGGTTGCGTGTAGCAAACAATGACGCCAGACTGAGCGTGACGAGCAAGGTGAATAAATAGCTCTCTGATTAGTGGTTGACAGCAGCTGAGCGTGGGACCACTAACCAGAGGCAGGTGAACCCAATGAATCCCCATGGTGACCAAAATAAACCCAGGAGTGCACAAAACAGGAACTAAGGGAGTCCAAAACTAACAGAACATAACTAACCAAAACATGATCCGGGCCACGGATCATGACACATACTAAATACAGTAATCAAAAACTGCTAGAGTTAAAAAAAAAGACTGTTAAATTTTTATGGCGTGGCCTGCATTTTAACCAAGTTATAGTGACATTGTTATTGTAAGAGCTAACACAGAGAAACTACATTTCTGACGTTGTGACAATACATATATATATATACATATATAATGTAATATATGTATTCACACGTCAAAAGTGGTAAAGGAATGGCTAAATCAGGCGAGCATGTTTTTAGCACAACGGTAACATCTTTGTTCGGCGGGAGTCCTAAAAAACAAGTTTCGGACCATTTTTTCTATTTTCATTTCTGAAACAAAAGTTGGACAACTTTTTAATGACACTTTTTTATATATAGGACTCCTGCTGAACAAATATGTTACCGTTATGCTAAAAACATGCCAAACGCAAAGGAAAGTGCTAAAATACTGCTTCCGGTTCAATTTGTCATCACACAGATAACCACAAAGTTTTGCACATTTGTTGGGTTTATCTGGAAAAATTCAAATCCATAAAAGCAAAACCGCACAAAATCCAATTTCATTACAATATTTTAATGAAAATCAACCCTTTTTTTGTTTGTTTTCAAATCTGCCTTATAGAATCAAAATCGAAAAACGGCCCTAATTTCATTTTTTGCATTTGCGTTTCAGAATTGGAAAAAGAATGAACGGAAGGTACACGGAACCTTAACTCATGTGATTCTCACAGAAAAATATTTTTGACCGTACAACCTCTTTTACCTCAATCAAATATGGTCAGTGGTCAGATCAATGCATAGGTCAATGCAAAAAATTGGTTAGGAGACTCAAACTGGTGTGCTTGCTGGCAAATTTCACTCCAAAATACAGCCTGAAAGAACATGGGATAAAACCAGTATCAGATTTTGTGCAAATAAATGACATGCAATCACATAGACGGCCCAGAGGATCACTGCATGTCCTCTTACATCTCTAGAGGACCTGCATAAGAGACACTGCAACAGGAGAAAAAACAGCATCCTCAGGGACTCATCCCACCCAGGTCACCACTGGCTTGAACTCTTGCCCTGAGGGAGGCGCTATAAGACCATCAAAGCAAGGACAAATAGACTGAAAAACAGTTTCTATCCTCGAGCTGTTATTGCTCTAAAGTTCTAAACTCTGCACTTACCTGAACACTCACCACTTTATTACTTGCTTACCTCTGATAGAGATCTGCTGTGCAATATGTTTTTAATATTTTATTATGTTTTTAAATGTAATTGTTTTTATTATTGTTGTCTTCAGACTATTTTATGTAGGTTTGTTTTAAAAGCACTGAGCTGGATTGCTGTCCAATTTCGTTGTTTCCATACAATGACAATAAAGGTATTCTGATTCTGATAAAACGTTTAAAGGTGTTCCTGGATGACATTCTTAACACAATTTGAATGATCCAATTTTATGGCAATATTTTAATGAAAATCAACCCTTTTTTTTGTTTGTTTTAAAATCTGCCATATAAAATCCAAATCGAAAAACGGCCCTGATAGTATTTTTTGATTTGCGTTTCAGAATTGGAAACAGAATGAACGGAAGGTACACGGACCAGTTAACTTGCTCATTTTGACAGCAATTTTAGTGTCCTTTCAAGAAAACTATTTTCAATGGTTTCTTGCCAGTTGTGCAATGTTAATAATCACAATATTCAAACGTCTTCACTGTGTCATTCTCACTCAAGTCCCACCATCAAGAATCTCAACATGTCTCCGCCCACTGCACCAATCACGACACCCACGGTAGGCATTTATACAAAAGTGGTGTGTTTGCGCATTTGTATTCAACGAGTAACTGCTGGCTTTTGGAGGCAGATGTAATATGCACTTGCAATGAAATGGGAGGGCCCCTTTGAATTCCCCCGGTGCGCGGGGGTCTCTTGGTTTTTCGAAGGTCTTGCACCTTTTGCTCTCATGTTTATATAACAGCACAGTCTCAATCATTCTCTCCAGCTGGTTGAAGGTTACTCGGGGCAAGAGGGGTAACAAATGGGCTCTGTGCGCCATCTGAGAGCTAGCGGGCTGAAGGTTGGATAATGGCCTGTCATAATGGACAATATAGGCAGAACCCTCCTGAGACCAAGCAACCAAAGAACAAGTAGGCTGAATTATTCATGGTTACCATGGCGGCCCACACGACCGCGTTGCATTCGGCTCTTCATTAGCCACGCCGTATTCCACAAAAAGCTCCAAACTAAAATATGACCAATATTTCCCATTGAGAAAACACATTATGATAAGCTCTCAAGGGGGTTTATGCCCGCTTAAAAGTGCCTGAGAGCTGACCTTCCTCGTGGCGGTAATAATGTGCGGCGGATTAAAATGTGATTCCATCCACGACAAGAGTTTCTCGTTCTAAAGACGGCTGCACCGTGACAGCTCGGGCTGCTCTGACATTGCAGTCATTTCCCACTAATAAGACACTTAACACGGGGCTCCTCTCGCCCCTCTCGTCTCCCTGAACACTGCAATGAGGCAGACACAAGTAGGAAGGAAAATTGCACTTTGGGTTATATTTGCAATTCAGCTCTGTGCAAATGCATCTGTCAGTCACGTCGCTTGGATGAGATCACAGAGTGCAGTGGAAGAGCATGTGTCCTCTCTGCATCCGCCTACGGTGTGGTTTTTATCCTACCAGTAACAGTTAGAGATGCTACCTCAGTAGAAGCATTTAACTCCCATCTTAAAACTCATAAGCCTTGTGCACTTAAAGGGGAACATTATCACCAGACCTATGTAAGTGTCAATATACAGGTAAAAGCCAGTAAATTAGAATATTTTGAAAAACTTGATTTATTTCAGTAATTGCATTCAAAAGGTGTAACTTGTACATTATATTTATTCATTGCACACAGACTGATGCATTCAAATGTTTATTTCATTTAATTTTGATGATTTGAAGTGGCAACAAATGAAAATCCAAAATTCCGTGTGTCACAAAATTAGAATATTACTTAAGGCTAATACAAAAAAGGGATTTTTAGAAATGTTGGCCAACTGAAAAGTATGAAAATGAAAAATATGAGCATGTACAATACTCAATACTTGGTTGGAGCTCCTTTTGCCTCAATTACTGCGTTAATGTGGCGTGGCATGGAGTCGATGAGTTTCTGGCACTGCTCAGGTGTTATGAGAGCCCAGGTTGCTCTGATAGTGGCCTTCAACTCTTCTGCGTTTTTTGGGTCTGGCATTCTGCATCTTCCTTTTCACAATACCCCACAGATTTTCTATGGGGCTAAGGTCAGGGGAGTTGGCGGGCCAATTTAGAACAGAAATACCATGGTCCGTAAACCAGGCATGGGTAGATTTTGCGCTGTGTGCAGGCGCCAAGTCCTGTTGGAACTTGAAATCTCCATCTCCATAGAGCAGGTCAGCAGCAGGAAGCATGAAGTGCTCTAAAACTTGCTGGTAGACGGCTGCGTTGACCCTGGATCTCAGGAAACAGAGTGGACCGACACCAGCAGATGACATGGCACCCCAAACCATCACTGATGGTGGAAACTTTACACTAGACTTCAGGCAACGTGGATCCTGTGCCTCTCCTGTCTTCCTCCAGACTCTGGGACCTCGATTTCCAAAGGAAATGCAAAATTTGCATGGTTGGGTGATGGTTTGGGGTGCCATGTCATCTGCTGGTGTCGGTCCACTCTGTTTCCTGAGATCCAGGGTCAACGCAGCCGTCTACCAGCAAGTTTTAGAGCACTTCATGCTTCCTGCTGCTGACCTGCTCTATGGAGATGGAGATTTCAAGTTCCAACAGGACTTGGCGCCTGCACACAGCGCAAAATCTACCCGTGCCTGGTTTACGGACCATGGTATTTCTGTTCTAAATTGGCCCGCCAACTCCCCTGACCTTAGCCCCATAGAAAATCTGTGGGGTATTGTGAAAAGGAAGATGCAGAATGCCAGACCCAAAAACACAGAAGAGTTGAAGGCCACTATCAGAGCAACCTGGGCTCTCATAACACCTGAGCAGTGCCAGAAACTCATCGACTCCATGCCACGCCGCATTAACGCAGTAATTGAGGCAAAAGGAGCTCCAACCAAGTATTGAGTATTGTACATGCTCATATTTTTCATTTTATACTTTTCAGTTGGCCAACATTTCTAAAAATCCCTTTTTTGTATTAGCCTTAAGTAATATTCTAATTTTGTGACACACGGAATTTTGGATTTTCATTTGTTGCCACTTCAAATCATCAAAATTAAATGAAATAAACATTTGAATGCATCAGTCTGTGTGCAATGAATAAATATAATGTACAAGTTACACCTTTTGAATGCAATTACTGAAATAAATCAAGTTTTTCAAAATATTCTAATTTACTGGCTTTTACCTGTATATATATATATATACATATATATATATATATATATATATATACACACATATATATATATATATACAGTATATAATTTATATTTATTTATTTTGCCGTTTTTGTTTACATGTTAAAGGTGTTTTAATGAATATACATGCATGTTTAACACATATAGATTCCTTTCTTTCATGAAGACAAGAATATAAGTTGGTGTATTACCTGATTCTGATGACTTGCATTGATTGTAATCAGACAGTAGTGCTGATAACGTCCACGTTTTCAAATGGAGGAGAAAAAAAGTTCCTCCTTTCTGTCTAATACCACATGAAAGTGGTTGGTTTTTGGCATTTTATTTGTCCAGCTTCCATATTCGTTTTTATACACTTTACAAGAAATACATTGGCGGCAAACTCCGTAGCTTGCTAGCTTGTTTGCGCTGGCTGTCGGAGACTCTTGTTTTGAAAGCGCAGGCGCGATGGAGCGGCACTTTTATTGTGAAGACAGGAACTGTGCAGTCAGTCTTTAGGCTTTTGACGGGATGTACGGTTGAAATAAAAAAGGGTCTATTTTCCTTCACACTTTTGATTGATTGATTGGAACTTTTATTAGTAGATTGCACAGTACAGTACATATTCCGTACAATTGACCACTAAATGGTAACACCCCAATAAGTTTTTCAACTTGTTTAAGTCAGGTCATGTGACCGCCTGGCTCTGTTTGATTGGTCCAACGTCACCAGTGACTGCATCTGATTGTTGGAACGGAGTGAACGTCACCAGTGACTGTATTTGTTGAAACGCAGGCACTATGAAGGTCTGTCTGACAGACCAAAACAAACAAAGCGTGCATTAACAGATCGATAAAAAATAGTAGCGAGTAGCGAGTTGAATGTAGATAAAAGTAGCGGAGTAAAAGTAGCGTTTCTTCTCTATAAATATACTCAAGTAAAAGTAAAAGTATGTTGCATTAAAACTACTCTTAGAAGTACAATTTATCCCAAAAGTTACTCAAGTAGATGTAACGGAGTAAATGTAGCGCGTTACTACCCACCTCTGCTAATATATTACTGCATATGTCAGCAGACTATATCTGCACCTTATTGCTCTTTTATCCTGCACTACCACATACTTGCCAACCCTCACGATTTTTCCCGGGGGACTCCCGAATTTCAGTGCCCCTCCCGAAAATCTCCCGGGGCAACCATTCTCCCGAATCTCTCCCGATTTTCACCCGGACAACAATATTAAGGGCGTGCCGTGATGGCACTGCCTTTAGCGTCCGCTTTTTCACCATACATATAGCATGCTGAGTCAGCCACATGTTATATGCGGCTTCAGCATACTGCAAGACATACTTGATCAACAGCCATATAGGTCACACTGAGGGTGGCCGTATAAACAACTTTAACACTGTTACAAATATGCGCCACACTGTGAACCTACACCAGGGGTCGGCAACCCGCGGCTCCGGAGCCGCATGTGGCTCTTTGATCACTCTGATGCGGCTCAGCTGCATACTTGCCGACCCTCCCAAATTTCCCGGGAGATTTCCGGATTTCAGTGCCTCTCGCAGAAAACTCCCGGGATAAGTATTCTTCGATTTTCACTCTAGCAATAATAATAAGGGCATACCATGATGGTACAGCATTCAGTGCCCTCTACAATCTATACTAACAGCGTGCCAGCCCATTTTTATGTTGTATATATTTTCTCCTTGCACACGTAAGTGACAGCAAGGCATACTTGGTCAACAGCCACACAGGTTACACGGACGGTGGCCATATAAAATAACTTTAACATGCTTACTAATAATGCACCACACTTTGAACCAAAACCAAACAAGAATGACAAACACATTTCGGGAGAACATCTGCACCTTAACACAACATAAACACAACAGAACAAATACCCAGAATCTCATGCAGCCCTGACTCTTCCGGGCTACATTATACACCCCTGCTACCACCAAACCCCGCCCCCACCCCAACCCTGCTCCCCCACACATCACCCCCCCCTCCGTGCATTGGTTGACGTGGGCGGGGTTTGGTAGCAGGGGTGTATAATGTAGCCCGGAAGAGTCAGGGCTGCATGGGGTTCTGGGTATTTGTTCTGTTGTGTTTGTGCTGTGTTACGGTGCAGATGTTCTCCCGAAATGTGTTTGTCATTCTTGTTTGGTGTGGGTTCACAGTGTGGCGCATTATTAGTAAGAGTGTTAAAGTTTATACCGCCACCGTCTGTGTAACCTGTGTGGTTGTTGACCAACTATGCCTTGCTGTCATTTACGTGAGCAAGCAGAAGCCCCATAATACGTGCGGCTGGGCCGGCACGCTGGGTGTAGTGGGCACTAAATGCTGTACCTTCACGGCACGTGAATTTCGTGGTATGCTGGAAAAATTGGGAGTTTGAAAAGTATGACGCTGTCAAGCGCCATTCATACAAAACTCGAAACCCTTGGTTTATACACAACACACAGCAAAAAAAAACCTTTGTATTCAGTGTCATTTCATTTTGAATTTCAAAAGAATTTTGTGGCTCCTATTGATTTCTTTGATTTGCGAAACTGGTCAAAATGGCTCTTTGACTGGTAAAGGTTGCCGACCACTGACCTACACCAAACAACAATGACAAACACATTTCGGGAGAACATCCGCACCGTAACACAACAGAACAAATACCCAGAATCCCTTGCATCCCTAACTCTTCCGGGCTACAATATACACCCTCGCAACCACCAAACCCCAAAGCTGACAACCATGCCAAACAGCAGCTTTAACTAGTTGTGGTTAAGACAAGGAGAGAAAAAAATGCAGGCAAATGTAAACTATTCATTGCATGTCGCACACACAGGTCAACATTTAAATCATAGCCTGTCAGAGCAGGTCGAGTTGTCACTGGCATCTAAACCTGCAGTCCAGGACCATGAAAGAGACTAAAAATAACAGTTTGAACATTAGAAGTGTCCAGTTCAGAAAGTATACAGCACTGTATGTCTGTTAGAATTCGAACAAGTGGCGAGATTCTGTATTTAACAAGACCTGTTTGATTTAATGTTATAGAAGGAAGCCTGACAGATACACACCTACACGCTCATGCATATTACATGAAAAGAGTAAACATTCAGCCTCTATGCAGCCAGTTACGCACGCATGACCTTTCATACAAACAAGTGCACAAATGCAGACAGTGACATCACTATCACTCAACCGCACCACCGCACACACGGCATCCTATTTCCGTGTAAGCAAAAATGATTAGCCTTGCTGAAACATGAGTGGTGATTAAAAAGTCAATACAATTGTCATATTAGTAAAGATTGTCCCCCTAGAGCAGGGGTGGGTAATTATTTTTTACCGGGGTCCGCATGAGCAACCCGAGCACTGCTGGAGGGCCACATCGACAATATTTCAATTAAATTTTGCTCAATATTATTTTTGATATACCGTAAGATAAATAATAATAATAATTAATAATAATAATAATAATAATCATTTAATTTAACCTAACTTTATACAATAGCAGATTACTTTTGATGGTTTTATTTTTAACACTGTCTTACACAACACTTCCTGATGTATAATACAATGCAAAAATGTCAATTTCTGCACAGCGTTAATTTATTTAATTTTATCCTGCATCCTCTTTAAAAGTCCAACATTTTTTCCCGTCAGATTTGGAGAACCACCTGCCAGCTTGTCCCATTTCATTTCCCATTACAGTGCGTCGGGAGAGTGACACGTTCTCAAATGCGCCCCCTCTTCTCCGGGCATATCAGCGCAACAATAAGTCCAATAAGCACTCCTTAATAAACTCTCCGTCAGAAAACCCATCCATCCATCCATCCATCTTCTTCCGCTTATCCGAGGTCGGGTCGTGGGGGCAGCAGTCTAAGCAGGGAAGCCCAGACTTCCCTCTCCCCAGCCACTTCATCCAGCTCCTCCCGGGGGACCCCGAGGCGTTCCCAGGCCAGCCGGGAGACAGTCTTCCCAACGTGTCCTGGGTCTTCCCCAAGGCCTCCTACCGGTCGGACGTTCCCTAAACACCTCCCTAGGGAGGCGTTCGGGTGGCATCCTGACCAGATGCCCGAACCACCTCATCTGGCTCCTCTTGATGTGGAGGAGCAGCGGCTTTACTTTGAGCTCCTCCCGGATGGCAGAGCTTCTCACCCTATCTCTAAGGGAGAGAGCCCCGCCACCCGGCGGAGGAAACTCATTTCGGCCGCTTGTACCCGTGATCTTGTCCTTTCGGTCATAACCCAAAGCTCATGACCATAGGTGAGGATGGGAACGTAGATCGACCGGTAAATTGAGAGCTTTGCCTTCCGGCTCAGCTCCTTCTTCACCACAACGGACCGATACAGCGTCCGCATTACTGAAGACGCCGCACCGATCCGCCTGTCGATCTCACGATTCACTCTTCCCTCACTCGTGAACAAGACTCCGAGGTACTTGAACTCCTCCACTTGGGGCAAGATCTCCTCCCCAACCCGGAGATGGCACTCCACCCTTTTCCGGGCGAGAACCATGGACTCGGACTTGGAGGTGCTGATTCTCATCCCAGTCCCTTCACACTCAGCTGCGAACCGATCCAGTGAGAGCTGAAGATCCTGGCCAGATGAAGCCATCAAGACCACATCATCTGCAAAAAGCAGAGACCTAATCCTGCAGCCACCAAACCAGATCCCCTCAACGCCTTGACTGCGCCTAGAAATTCTGTCCATAAAAGTTATGAACAGAATCGGTGACAAAGGGCAGCCTTGGCAGAGTCCAACCCTCACTGGAAACGTGTCCGACTTACTACCGGCAATGCGGACCAAGCTCTGGCACTGATCATACAGGGAGCGGACTGCCACAATCAGACAGTCCGATACCCCATACTCTCTGAGCACTCCCCACAGGACTTCCCGAGGGACACGGTCGAATGCCTTCTCCAAGTCCACAAAACGTGGATCGTCAGAAAACGCCTTACCTTTTCTGGCGATTTTGTGAGGAATGACGAAACTTGTCCTGACAGCTGCATCTCTGGGGGTGTGAAATTTGGCAAAAAGTCCTTGTTATTCATTGAAGAAAAAAGCCTACGACCATATAATTTTATTCAAAACAGAAGTATATTCAGTTGTCATTGAATCATCATTCAAATGAAGCAGTTAAAATGTAAGACAATCATTACTTTACGAGCATCTATTTAATACACTTTTTGTTTCACCAGGCAGTGTGTGTGACTGCACCAAGAAATATCACAAGATCTACAAAATCCAGTCACATTAATTAATCGTGGACTTCCACATGCTGTGCTTTCACACCGCCTGTGTGACAGGTCCGCTTGTCCCAGACACAATGTGGGATTGTTAAGTTGTATTACTCAGAGGTGATTCAAACAAAACCCTCGTCACGAGGGAGGTATGCAAATTCTCCTCTAATCCTCAGATATTATGCATGCCCTGTGATTCACCAATACACCCTATTGGAAAATAACATTTTCACTCTTTACTATTCATAATCCTTTTTGAACTGTAAACTCCATCTGTAGTTTAAAGTGATGACTCATTGGAAGTCATAATCGTAATCCTTTTTTTTTTACGCAGCTTAGTCCTTAAAACCAAGGGGAACAGAGGAAATTGAAATGCCATCAATGCCATAAACCGGATTCAGATACATACAGAAGTGCCCGATGTCGTTCTCGTACAAGGACACGGTTCAGGATTCTCAGTGCAAGGCATTGTTGGCCAAGCTGCTGTAATATATTATCGCAGCTCTGCAACAATTTCCCTTTCTAAAACTGAAGAAAACAGCACCTTTGTGATCATTTTGTTTGTTAACAGGCACTATCACATGAAGGGTTTCCCTCAGCGTAACACTACTGCAAAATTAAAGCCGCCACACCTTGAAAATAAGTTTTTTTTTCTTGAAAACAAAATAAAATATGATGTATTGTAGCCTCCAGGAGAAGCCACGCAAAATCAGATGCTATTTTTAACTTTTATTGCCAACTATATGGTAATAACCGGCCCAATTCCAACACATATTACCTATGTGCACACATGTTCATCACATAATGGCACTTTAACTTTAAGTAGATACAACTTACATTTAACTAAAATGTTATTTCCTTTGTGCTCGACAAAAGAAAAGTATTGAGAATGTCTCCATGTTAAGAAACTCGACTTCTGGCTTCACCATAATGTCTTGTTAGTTGTTATGAGAGTAGCGTATGTGTGTGTGTGGCCCTTTAAGATATGACAGCATGTGAGGTGAGTGACGTCAGTGAGTGAGTAGGCGAGAGAGGTGAGGGAGCGGCGACAGTGAGTCCGTGCAGGCGCTCTAGCTTGGTGGATGGCTGCGTCCAATAAAGTCACAAAGTTGCAACAAACCGCCGGCCTCGTCATTCACCCTCAGCTGTAAAGACTCACTTCCGGGTAAAGTGAAGGTTGTTAGCCCCGAAGTATATAGGCCCTGGAGGAACGTCTCCCCTGCGCTCTTCGACTACGGTATGGGAGCCCCCCGGCCGACTGCGGGGTAAACGGTTGCAAAACTGGCTAAAAAAAAGATAGCATGCTAACGTTAGCATGCTAAAAGTCAACAAGTGTCACATACCAAGTAATATGACTGCGGGGTAAACGGTTGCAAAACTGGCTAAAAAAGATAGCATGCTAAAAGTCAACAATTGTCACATACCAAGTTATATGACTGTGGGGGTAAACGGTTGCAAAACTGGCTAAAAAAGGTAGCATGCTAATGTCAGCATGCTAAAAGTCAACAATTGTCACATACCAAGTTATATGACTGTGGGGTAAACGGTTGCAAAACTGGCTAAAAAAAGATAGCATGCCTACGTTAGCATGCTAAAAGTCAACAATTGCCACATACCAAGTTATATGACTGTGGGGTAAACGGTTCCAAAACTGGCTAAAAAAGGTAGCATGCTAATGTTAGCATGCTAAAAGCCAACAAATGTCACATACCAAGTTATGTGACTGTGGGGTAAACGGGGCTCCCATACCGTAGTCGAAGAGCGCAGGGGAGACGTTCCTCCAGGGCCTATGTACTTCGGGGCTAACAACCTTCACTTTACCCGGAAGTGAGTCTTTACAGCTGAGGGTGAGTGATGAAGCTGGCGGTTTGTTGCAACTTTATGACTTTATTGGACGCAGCCATCCACCAAGCTAAAGCACCTGCACGCACTCACTGTCGCCGCTCCCTCACCTCTCTTGCCCACTCACTCACTGACGTCACTCACCTCACATGCTGTCATATCTTAAAGGGCCACACACACACATACGCTACTCTCATAACAACTAACAAGACATCGTGGTGAAGCCAGAAGTCGAGTTTCTTAACATGGAGACATTCTCAATACTTTTATTTTGTCGAGCACAAAGGAAATGACATTTTAGTTAAATGCAAGTTGTGTCTTGGATCAAAGATCCTATCTACTTAAAGTTAAAGTTAAAGTGCCATTGTGTTGCAGCTATTTAAAATAGTTTTGTCAATTTTTTCTGGCCTGAAATAAATTGGCCCTTTGAAACATATCTTTGTCTTTGTGTGTTGTTTGTAGACCACATTGCTTTCTGAGTTAAGTGATGCAAATGCATGTCAAGTTGATCAACAGATTGTATTATTCACCAGTGCAATAACTACTGAAATGAAGGCTAAAAGGGAATTATTGGGAGCCTTAAAATAAAAATAAAAAAACTAAATAACTAAATAACTAAATAGTTACTTTTCACAGTAACACATTACTTTTTGGTGTAAGTAACTGAGTTACTTTTGAAAAAAAGTAACTAGTTACTGGTTTTCAGTAACTAACCCAACACTGGATATAATAAATAAATGGTTTGAATGTTCTCTATATCCAACTTTAAGTATTATTATAACTGACCTACTTTGTAACACAGTTAGTGACTGAAGTGTACTTTTGTAGTTATTTCCCTATATTTTGTCATAGTGCGGGGGATTTCGCAACTTACTGCGAGAATTGTTTTCCCAGGAAGCAAACGGACTACTCTGGACAAGGCGTGCAGGTAAAAAAAACATGATTTAATCTCAAACTCAAAGTGTCATGTCTGTGTGATCATGTTTTTGTTTTGGTCATGTTCGTTTTGGTTTTTGGACGTTTTGTGCACTTTTGTTTTGTCACCATAGCAACCATTAGTTTTCACCCGTCACGTCACGCACCTGTTTCACGTTTTGAGTCACGCACCTGCTTTCACTAATAATTTCCATAGTATTTAAGTTCATTCTTTTCAGTTTGTCGTTCTGACGACATCTCCACATTTATGCTTCTGTACACTCTTCATCCTCTAAGATCCTGCTTCATGTCCCATGCCAAAGTAAGTTTTTGTTCCATGTTTATAGTCTTTTTGTTTTTCATAGTTTGTTCTCCGCCATTGTGCGCGCCTTTTGTTTACTTCCTTGTTTTGTAGTTATAGTGTTAAATAAAAATGTACTTACATTCCCGTCTCGCCCGAGCCAACTTTCCGTTGCATTCCGGAAAAGCAAACACCCAGGACCAAGTCATGACTCAAAGTACTACAAAAACAGAACACAAGGGGAAGGCACAACGCGCTGATCGCACTTGGAGCTAAACTAACACTTAGCGTAATCTATGGCAAGTAAAACATACCAGCTGTGACATGAATGAACAAAACTTACGTATACAAGGCATGAAGCGAACAATGGCATGACGAGAGCAGCATGAAACTATGGCATGAAAAGAATAAATGTCGCCAGACCGACAGACTGGCAACGGCGGTTTGAATAGTCTCTTGATTAGAGCCAGGTGAGCGTCCGAACACCAGCGGCAGGTGAAAATCATAGGCCACCATGGCAACCAAAACAAACAAGAGTGCACCAAAAAACAGGAACTAGTGGAGTTCAAAACAAACAGAAAATAACAAAACAAAACATGATCCGGACCACAGATCATGACATATTTCTACACAATAACTCAGATATAGTAACACTTGCGAGAAGTATAGAGAATATGGAGTGATTTTTGTCCAATACATATTTTGCTTTATTCATAATTGATATATTTTTTGACACATTATGTTGTATATTTTTATATGAGATCTCCAGTTAATATTATCAACAATTATAATAACCCAACATTTTATTTATTTTCAATGTAGTTCCTTAAGGCTCTGGATGCTGTGGGGCTGTCTTGGTTGACAAGACTCCGCAGCATCGCGTGGACATCGGGGGCGGTACCTCTGGATTGGCAGACCGATGTGGTGGTTCCTCTCTTTAAGAAGGGGAACCGGAGGGTGTGTTCTAACTATCGTGGGATCAAACTCCTCAGCCTTCCCGGTAAGGTCTATTCAGGTGTACTGGAGAGGAGGTTACGCCAGATAGTCGAACCTCGGATTCAGGAGGAACAGTGTGGTTTTCGTCCTGGTCGTGGAACTGTGGACCAGCTCTATACTCTCGGCAGGGTCCTTGAGGGTGCATGGGAGTTTGCCCAACCAGTCTACATGTGTTTTGTGGACTTGGAGAAGGCATTCGACCGTGTCCCTCGGGAAGTCCTGTGGGGAGTCCTCAGAGAGTATGGGGTATCGGACTGTCTGATTGTGGCAGTCCGCTCCCTGTATGCTCAGTGCCAGAGCTTGGTCCGCATTGCCGGCAGTAAGTCGGACACGTTTCCAGTGAGGGTTGGACTCCACCAAGGCTGCCCTTTGTCACCCATTCTGTTCATAACTTTTATGGACAGAATTTCTAGGCGCAGTCAAGGCGTTGAGGGGATCTGGTTTGGTGGCTGCAGGATTAGGTCTCTGCTTTTTGTAGATGATGTGGTCCTGATGGCTTCATCTGGCCAGGATCTTCAGCTCTCACTGGATCGGTTCGCAGCCGAGTGTGAAGCGACTGGGATGAGAATCAGCACCTCCAAGTCCGAGTCCATGGTTCTCGCCCGGAAAAGGGTGGAGTGCCATCTCCGGGTTGGGGAGGAGATCTTGCCCCAAGTGGAGGAGTTCAAGTACCTCGGAGTCTTGTTCACGAGTGAGGGAAGAGTGGATCGTGAGATCGACAGGCGGATCGGTGCGGCGTCTTCAGTAATGCGGACGCTGTATCGATCCGTTGTGGTGAAGAAGGACCTGAGCCGGAAGGCAAAGCTCTCAATTTACCGGTCGATCTACGTTCTCATTCTCACCTATGGTCATGAGCTTTGGGTTATGACCGAAAGGACAAGATCATGGGTACAAGCGGCCGAAATAAGTTTCCTCCGCCGGGTGGCGGGGCTCTCCCTTAGAGATAGGGTGAGAAGCTCTGCCATCCGGGGGGAGCTCAAAGTAAAGCCGCTGCTCCTCCACATGGAGAGGAGCCAGATGAGGTGGTTCGGGCATCTGGTCAGGATGCCACCCAAACGCCTCCCTAGGGAGGTGTTTAGGGCACGTCCGACCGGTAGGAGGCCGCGGGGAAGACCCAGGACACGTTGGGAAGACTATGTCTCCCGGCTGGCCTGGGAACGCCTCGAGGTCCCACAGGAAGAGCTGGACGAAGTGGCTGGGGAGAGGGAAGTCTGGGCTTCCCTGCTTAAGCTGCTGCCCCCGCGACCCGACCTCGGATAAGCGGAAGAAGATGGATGGATGTATTTATTTTAGTCTTTCAATGTCTACTACGTCTATTTGTATTTATGTTGGTTTTTCTCTTCTACTGTTACCGAATAGTATTATTTTAGTTTTACTGAGATTCAAGGATAGTCTATTTTTTTCAAACCATTTATTTAATTTGTTTATTTCTTCTATTATTTGTATTAGCTTCTGTGTTCTCTCTTGAACAAAACACTGTTGTATCATCTGCGAATAATACTAACTTTTAGTCTTTTGTGACTAATATAAAATATCAAACAACAGAAAAATAAGTGATTATTACATTTTGACATAAGTGTAGTATAACATGTTAAAAGAGAAAGTAAGCAGATATTAACTGTAAATGAACATTTTCATTTTCTACAACTTGTCCATAATTTTGACAAAATAATAGAATGGAAAATGACACAATATGTTACTGCATATGTCAGCAGCTAAATTAGGAGCCTTTGTTTGTTTACTTACTACTAAAAGACAAGTTGTCTAGTATGTTCACTAATTTATTTAAGGACAAACTTGCAATAAGAAACATATGTTTAATGTACCTTAAGAGTTTTTGTTAAAATAAAGCCAATAATGCCATTTTTTGTGGTCCCCTTTTATTTAGAAAAGTATCGAAAAGTACCGAAGTACATTTTGGTACTGGTACCGGTACACTAGATGGAAGTAACAACTGAAATGTCTCCAAGAATATGTCCTTTGGTTCATCAAGGACCCTTCAGTCTCTTTTGGGAGCCACTGTGCTGAACTACCAATGGAGGTTTGACCTATTGGGGTGGACTACCTTTGTGTGGCAATGAGAAGGCTCAGTAAAACACACAAGTGAAGACAAGTATAGACTTTGGATAATAAGAGAGGCACAGAACAATCGAGCAGATAAGCCTGAGTCAACATAGTCTTGGGTTTTCAGTAATTCTCCTTTGTTTTGCACGCCACTGCAATGCAAATAAAGAATGACACTGAAGATAGAATGTGGATCTTAGATCAATGGACCAAGTACTGGGAGTATTTCAGATATATGGCATTATATAATGTGTGCATTTATATATACTCACTGTTGATCGTCTTCTCAGTTTCAAACATCTGAAGAGCATATTACCAAACAATAAAAAGAAGTCTACAATTACCCTGTTTTGGAAATGTGTGTCAAAGAACTGCAGATATGTTAGGCAGGTCCTTGACTCTGTCTCTTTTCACTTTGTGTGCTGATGAATGGAGAGCTGGGTTAATTAGCAGTGAAAGCTCATCTCATTAGACAGCCGGTGGCATTAGTGCTGAGTCGACAACATGCAATCAGAGCGCTGATGACACATTCTTTTACAGACCAGCTTCTACAACTGTCCATCTTTATTACTGGTCACTTTCCCGACAGTGACCGCCACACGGTTGAGACACGCCGCCTGGGGAATTCTTCAGTTTACTAACATGAAGTCCTACTTCGATTTGTTCACAGACATCCTTTGTGCTAATAAGTAGGGGTGCACAAAAAAATCGATTCACATTCGAAACGTAATTCTTATTCATCCCGATTTTAAATCGATTCATAATAAATAAATAAAACATTATTAAAAATGTATATTTTTTTATAAGAATCGCATTTTGAAAATACATTCTAGGCCATCTCCATGCAACCAGAAATAGCTTTTCTAACCTGTAACCAGTTTAGAAAAAGTTTCATTATGATTATTTTACAAAACAATACATTGCAAGAATCGGTTTGAATCGAGACTCCATTCAGAGTCAAATCAATACCGCAGAAATCGGATTGACTCATTAGGTCCCCCGTGATCTTGTCCTTTCGGTCATGACCCAAAGCTCATGACCATAGGTGTGGATGGGAACGTAGATCGACCGGTAAATCGAGAGCTTTGCCTTCTGGCTCAGCTCCTTCTTCACCACAATGGATCGATACAGCATCCGCATTACTGAAGACGCCGCACCGATCCGCCTGTCGATCTCACGATCCACTCTTCCCCCACTCGTGAACAAGACTCCGAGGTACTTGAACTCCTCCACTTGGGGCAAGATCTCCTCCCCAACCCGGAGATGGCACTCCACCCTTTTCCGGGAGAGAACCATAGACTCGGACTTGGAGGTGCTGATTCCCATCCCAGTCGCTTCACACTCGGCTGCGAACCGATCCAGTGAGAGCTGAAGATCTTGGCCAGAGGAAGCCATCAGGACCACATCATCTGCAAATAGCAGAGACCTAATCCTGCAGCCACCAAACCAAATACCCTCAACGCCCTGACTGCGCCTAGAAATTCTGTCCATAAAGGTTATGAACAGAATCGGTGACAAAGGGCAGCCTTGGCGGAGTCCAACCCTCACTGGAAACGTGTCCGACTTACTGCCGGCAATGCGGACCAAGCTCTGACACTGATCATACAGGGAGCGAACTGCCACAATAAGACAGTCCGTTACCCCATACTCTCTGAGCACTCCCCACAGGACTTCCCGGGGTACACGGTCGAATGCCTTCTCCAAGTCCACAAAGCACATGTAGACTGGTTGGGCAAACTCCCATGCACCCTCGATCCGTTGTGGTGAAGAAGGAGCTGAGCCGGAAGGCAAAGCTCTCGATTTACCGGTCGATCTACGTTCCCATCCTCACCTATGGTCATGAGCTTTGGGTCATGACCGAAAGGACAAGATCACGGGTACAAGCGGCCGAAATGAGTTTCCTCCGCCGAGTGGCAGGGCTCTCCCTTAGAGATAGGGTGAGAAGCTCTGTCATTCGGGGGGAGCTCAAAGTAAAGCCGCTGCTCCTCCACATCGAGAGGAGCCAGATGAGATGGTTCGGGCATCTGGTCAGGATGCCACCCGAACGCCTCCCTAGGATGGTATTTCGGGCACGTCCGACCGGTAGGAGGCCACGGGGAAGACCCAGGACACGCTGGGAAGACTATCTCTCCCGGCTGGCCTGGGAACGCCTCGGGATCCCCCGGGAGGAGCTGGACGAAGTGGCTGGGGAGAGGGAAGTCTGAGCTTCCCTGCTTAAGCTGCTGCCCCCGCGACCCGACCTCGGATAAGCGGAAGAAGATGGATGGATGGATGGATCATTAGGTCCCCAAAGATTGACACCCCTACTAATAAGCAGTGTTGGGTTAGTTACTGAAAACTAGTAACTAGTTACAGTTACTAGTTACTTTAATTCAAAAGTAACTCAGTTACTAACTCAGTTACTTACACCAAAAAGTAATGCGTTACTGTGAAAAGTAACTATTTAGTTACTTATTTTTTTCTTCTTTTTTTTTTAAAGCTCCCATTAATGCCCTTTTAGCCTTCATTTCAGTACTGTTATTGCACTGGAGAATAATACAATCTGTTGATCAATTTGACATGCATTTTTATTTTCCTTTTAACATAATTAATGAAAAACAGTGCAACATAAAAAGGCATTCCTCCTTTCTTTAAACTTGGACCAATGACCATTAATAAAAAGCAAGTTAAAGTGCAACATAAGAAGGCACATCATCTTCCTTGAAACATAGGTAGTGAAATAAAGCCTGACATCTGGAGTGATGCTGCTGTCTTCCACACTTGGAGTCATGGATTGTAGAATCCTTGTTTTCAATGGCAGGATCATTGACACAGATGGTGAAGTTTCAGTGTTCAGTAGAGATGGAACACTTTTGAGGGGTTTAAGCACCTGGAGGACCTCATCTGCCACTCTCACATCATCATCAGACAGGGTGACATTTGTCTTCAGGGTGTTGTGGGTCAATGCAGAGTATATAGCTGCCTGCTGCTCCAACATATAAGTGGAGTTCCACCTTGTTGGGACATCATGTATGAGCTTATGAGTAGGCAGCTTTAGCATTTCTTGCTTTGTCTTAAGCACATGAGCAGCTGTTGTGCTTGGGTGGAAGTAGGAAACCTCATTCCTGATCCTCCCAAGGAGGCGCTCCATCCTATTGACTGAGATTCCCTTCTGTGATGCCAAATTCACTACATGTGCAAAGCATCTATCTGTGGTCCCAGTCCTGCCTCATTCACTGTAATTATTAGATTTTTGGCATTATCACGTGTGACTGGGATATCTTTACCTTCCATTCCTCCACTGCTTGTGTCAGTACCTGCGCAAGGTGACTCTCGTAGAGGGGGCATGTCTTCTCATCTCCCAGTCTGCTGTGATGAAGTGAGCGCTTATAGTTCCCCTGGACGTCCACCAGTCTGTCATGAGCGCAACAGATGATGCTCGGGATAGTTCGTCCACAACTTTTTTCTTCTCCTGCTCATAAAGAACTGGCACAATCTTATCGCTGAAGTGGGTGTGCGACGGGATGTCGTAACGTGGCTCAAGCACGTTCAGCATGTGTTTAAAAGCGTCGTTTTGCACAATCGAGTCTGCACCTATAAACACACCGATTCAATGGCGCGGGGCGTTCAAGCTCCTTTGTTACTCCGCTCGCCATGACCACGCTGTGTGTGGACTGAACGTGCCAACACCCAGACACACACATAGACCGCGCCTCTTTTCTTCTCTCCGGCTTGTGACAGAGGAAGATTCAGAAGGACGACACCGCAGCGCTTCTGTTTCTAGCCGATACTACATCAAAAGTAACGTAAAATAACGCAGTAACGCATCATGTAGTAACGGTAACTGAGTTACTGAATATAAAAAATAACGTGTTAGATTACTAGTTACTTTGTAACGCGTTAGTCCCAACACTGCTAATAAGTAGGGATGATGTTCGAAATCGGTTCTCCCGGTTGTTCGATAAGAAAAGAACCAATTCCATGGACTCGAATCCCTTTTTGAGAACCGGTTCCCGTTATCGAGGCCACTATAGTAAAGAAAAATAGTTGGTTCTTTTTTCGAATCCCTGGGAACGAATCCCTTCCCATAGGAAATGCCCTGTGGCACGTCCCAGAAAATGACGTAGCTCAGTCATTAGGCGGCAGATACAGAAGCAGCAACAAGGTTTATTATATATACACTTTTTTGTATTCTATTTTAGTTACTTTGAATTTACAACCCCCTGGCGCTGTTTTGTACTGTTTTTGTTTCTTGTCTGTTTGTAATTGAAATTTATAAATAAAGGTTTGAAAAAAAAAAGAAAGAAAAAAAGAAGCAACAACAATGGACTGCTTCAACCTGAAGCGCCAATTCCAGTGATAGTGCTGGTGAGTAACTAACGTTAACTGTTGCCGGTTAATTTCCATATCTGCTCACTCGTAGCCTTTAGGCTAAAGTAACGTTACCTCTTATGTCAACCAGGACTGCAGTAATGTTAGCTAGACTAACGTTACCTAAGCATAGTCAGTGGCTAACGGTAACGTTAACGTTAGCCTTTTTGTATGTGTCTGATAACGTTAACGTTATCTTGTAGCCTACACCAGTGGTCCCCAACCACCGGTCCGTGGATCGATTGGTCCCGGGCCGCACAAGAAATAAAAAAATAAAAAAATAAAAATGTACACTCATTCACACTCATTCACACAAAAGGGTTGTTTCTTTCTGTTATTAATGTTTCTGGTTCCTACATTATATATAAATATATCAATACAGTGTGCAGGGATACAGTCCGTAAGCACATGATTGTATTTTTTTACAACAAAATTAAAATACCATTGTTTATTATTATTTGTATTATTTTCAGTTTTGTGCCCAAGGGACTGATTTTATTTAACACTATATTATTATTTATACACCTGTAGTGATTACAGAGACAGGTTGTTTTTATGTTACTGTATATATTTGTTTTTCTGAAAAATCCCACTTAATATACTTTGGGTAACAGTCAATATTTTTTATTTTTTTATTTTTTTTATTTTTTTTTTTTAGGGGCGTAACAGGCAATATTTATTTTATTTTATCTTATAAAATAAAAGTGAGCTTTTGTTAAACCAAATGTGTGTTTTTTTTCCATATACAACAACTTATCTGGATTCGACAAGAGAATCGATAAGGAATCGGTTCGATAAGAGGATTCGATAATGGGCTCGAACTCGATAATTTCTTATCAAACATCATCCCTACTAATAAGTAGTGCCATATCTGTTTTTGTAAGAAAACAATAAACCCACAACATAACAAAGAACTACCGGTAATCTAAATGCTACTGGAGTTGGTTTGCTTATAAGCCAGTGAAAATGCAATCTAGAATCTGGAAATCCAGCAATCTAGAAATCCATAGTCTGAGATCACCACCAGGCAGCTACGCTTTTTGCCTTATGCATGTGAGATCAATTATTTTGGCAAGGCATGGGTACCTTTCATATTTTAATGTATACAGTACTCATTTAAACCGATTACTAATTACTGGTAGCCGGGAATTGATACCGGTATCAACAATACCAAATTTCGATACTTTTGTCTGTGTTCAAATGTGTTAATAAAAGTTTTCTTACACTTTTGTGTCTCATTTGCAAGTACTGTACTGTATTATATAGTACACTTTGCATGCAGCTGCAATTTCATGATGTTAGATGACTGTAGTGTATAGACTACAGTATGTTGCCTTAGTGAGGAGGTAGTCTTTGCCATAGAGTTTAATGTGAGTCTTTTGCTTTGTTCAGCCTTATCAGCTGTAAGTATTGTGCTTATTACACACTCAATGTTTGATCCATCCATCCATCTTTTTATCCGAAGTCGGGTCGCAGGGGCAGCAGCCTAACCAGGACATGCTACAAAAGGTATCGAAATATGGCACAGTTTCATTTTTATTTATTTGAAGCCGCATTTTGTACTTAAGATTGCGTTGACACGTTTTATTAATTTTAACTTAATTTTATTTTTATTTTTTTTCAAATATTTTTTTATTTCTATTTATGTGTTCTTACTACTGTTCAGCACTTTGGTTCAGCTATTGCACATGCGAGGGGCTTTACAAATAAAGTTTGAATTGATTTTATTCCGGTGGCACAGATAAAAACAATCTTCAACGAGATAACAATTTAACGACCTTGACAATTAGATGTTTAGTTTCTTATCTAGTAATCAAGATAACCACAGGAGGTCTGTAATGGACCAACACAGATCATTTGACACATTGCCTCACCCCCACCTCCGCGAAGGCTTAATGTCTTGTGCATATTCATAGCTTTGTTAAATTTGCCATCAAAGTGGCTGGCAGGTCTCTGGTGCGGGCTGCGCCTCATTTTGCTCCATGAATCATTCATGCTGTTTAGCTCACAGTTGTTTGGGTGCATCTGGCAGAGGGAGGCACAAGGCTTGGCCAAATGGAGAGGCCACATGGCAGCTCCAGATGTTTTGCATTTGTATATGCACAGCTCATAAAAAAACAGCAAGCGGTGCCACCCCGGAGTTCTTGCCATCTGGGGCAAACCGCAGAAAAGCAGCCCATCTTCAGGTCAATTTATGGCTGTGCTCGTTTGAAAACATATGAGGAACTCTACCTCAGCCAGCAGTCCAGTAGTAGTAGTAGTAGTAGTAGTAGTAGTAGTAGCAATGTTCCCTCTAATTTTTCATGTGTGTGAGCAAAGGCAAAAAGTCCCTGAGCATTGAGTGGAGCCCATGTGAGCAACATCAGACGTGCACACTGTGGCTAAATAACAAGTTCAATCTCCATCCATCCATCCATTTTCTACCGCTTGTCCCTTTCGGAGTCGCGGGGGGTGCTGGAGCCTATCTCGGCGGGGTACACCCTAGACAAGTCCCCACCTCATCGCAGGGCCAACACAGATAGACAGACAACATTCTCTTATTATTATAATCAAATGACAGCAGTCATTTCCATTTCTAATATAAGTGTTTAGGCCCACTTACAATGACAATGACAGAAAATATTGTTTTTCATGAACTGTGTACTTGTATTGTTTGTCTGGGTGGAGGTCCTGCTTTGGAAATAATTTGTACCCCTTTCAGACATTGCTTTTAGTTCCCATTAAAACATTCACATGTTGCACAATGAGATGTAAGCAGGGGATCATGTGTACATTCCTGCAACTTTGTTTGTAAAACATATATTTGTATTAGTATTTATTTAATATACTAACAGCATTTCATGATTAATATTTATAAATGAAGATTCCTAATAAATGACACTAGAATAAGCACACATTTGATTGGTAAATTATAGTGTACTGACCTGGAATGACACTATGTGTGGTGTTGGAGTTATCCGACTTTCTGTGTGGCTGTAAACGCATCACTAGCTAAGTGCCATATGTGCATGTGTTGGCGCAAGTGAGAAAGAGCGAGCGGCTGCTGTTGATATAACAAAGTTGCTTTTGGTCTGGTTTGAAATGACCAGTTTTGCTAGATATAATTTTTTTTACTAATGATCCGAGGCCACGGATCATGACAGGACCCCCCCTTAATGACAGATTCCAGATGTACCCAGAATACCACAAAAAAAAAAACAAGTTCAAGAGTCACGGGAGGGCGGAGGGAGGACTTGGTGGTGGGTCGCCAGGCCAGGTGTTACACTCAAACCGCTACTGTGTAATCAGTACACTACTTACATTACAAACGCTTTTTAGGGCGCAACAACACGCCATAGACACTACTGCCATCAAACGTGTTGCAGGTGCAACTTATTGTCAGGCTTGCGCGATAAGACGAGATATAACAACTGGACAGTAATTGTCATAATCGGCTCATTTTGAAATGTTGCAATAGATTTTATTAACACGCAAGTTTGGAAAATGCTTTATTTTGATGAACGGCCATATGTTTTGATGAAGTGTGTCATTTTGCAAATAATCTAGGAATTAAGAAATTTGAATGTGGTGTTTGGAAAAGTATGTAAATCCTTTTGAAAAAAGACACAGTTAAACGAAAATGAAAAGTATGTTAGAGTTGGGGTGTTGATGGAGGGAACAGTGATGAAGTCATCTAAAATAATTTGTGTTAAAAAGGGGGCAGATAAATATAAGAATATCATTCTTCCATCTGCTCCTTTCTGATCATGGAAATGTATAAAAAAACAATGAAAGTGTCAACTGTACGTGGCTTGTATATATGCATTTTCATGAAAGGAATAAAAAGAAATGAATGAATGAATGAATGAATGTTTGGTGATGTGTTTAAGGCCGACAATAAAGAGTTTTGCTCAGTAAAGTGATGGACGGAATTCATGTCCTCAAATCGTCTCGACAGACGTTACAATAGTTGAACAAAGATGACGAAAACTGTTTTCTCTGTCGTGTCCGTGTGTCGAAAATTGTTATGCGCTTATTTTTTTATTTGATTTTGTGCGTGGCATAGATTTGCCGTGCGCAGAGGACGCTTGAGCAGTGCGCAATTTCACAGGCGGGCACCTTAGAGGGAACGTTGGTAGTAGTATAACATAGGAATTTGAAACCACAGGAAAATGGTAAAAGACGTGCATGACATAACAAATTTTGAATTACGATACACATCTGCCCAATTTAAAATGTTTAAATCTCCCTTGAATGTCTCCCCTGTGGAGGGGGGGACACAGGTCCGGTGGCCATGGATGAAGTGCTGGCTGTCCAGAGTCGGGACCAGGGGTGGACCGCTCGCCTGTGCTGACCCGTCTCTGCTCGGGATGGTCTCCCTGCTGGCCCCACTACTCTCACTATTATGTTAGATCCACTATGGACTGGACTCTTACTATTATGTTAGATCCACTATGGACTGGACTCTCACTATTATGTTAGATCCACTATGGACTGGACTCTCACACTATTATGTTAGATCCACTATGGACTGGACTCTCACACTATTATGTTAGATCCACTATGGACTGGACTCTCACACTATTATGTTAGATCCACTATGGACTGGACTCTCACACTATTATGTTAGATCCACTATGGACTGGACTCTCACACTATTATGTTAGATCCACTATGGACTGGACTCTCACACTATTATGTTGGATCCACTATGGACTGGACTCTTATTATTATGTTAGATCCACTATGGACTGGACTCTCACACTATTATGTTAGATCCACTATGGACTGGACTCTCACACTATTATGTTAGATCTACTATGGACTGGACTCTCACTATTATGTTAGATCCACTATGGACTGGACTCTCACTATTATGTTAGATCCACTATGGACTGGACTCTTACTATTATGTTAGATCCACTATGGACTGTACTCTTACTATTATGTTAGATCAACTATGGACTGGACTATTACTATTATGTTAGATCCACTATGGACTGGACTTTCACAATATTATGTTAGATCCACTATGGACTGGACTCTCACACTATTATGTTAGATCCACTATGGACTGGACTCTCACTATTATGTTAGATCCACTATGGACTGGACTCTCACACTATTATGTTAGATCCACTATGGACTGGACTCTTACTATTATGTTAGATCCACTATGGACTAGACTCTTACTATTATGTTAGATCCACTATGAACTGGACTTTCACAATATTATGTTGGATCCACTATGGACTGGACTCTCACACTATTATGTTAGATCCACTATGGACTGGACTCTCACTATTATGTTAGATCCACTATGGACTGGACTCTTACTATTATGTTAGATCCACTATGGACTGGACTCTTACTATTATGCTAGAACCACTATGGACTGGACTCTCACTATTATGTTAGATCCACTATGGACTGGACTCTTACTATTATGTTAGATCCACTATGGACTGGACTTTCACACTATTATGTTAGACCCACTATGGACTGGACTCTTACTATTATGTTAGATCCACTATGGACTGGACTTTCACAATATTATGCTAGACCCACTCGACATCCATTGCATCCGGTCTCCCCTAGAGGTGGCGGGGGGTTTCTCATAGTCATTCACATCGACGTCCCACTGAGTAGTGAGTTTTTCCTTGCCCTTATGTGGGATCTGAACCGAGGATGTCGTTGTGGCTTGTGCAGCCCTTTGAGACACTTGTGATTTAGGGCTATGTAAATAAACATTGATTGATTGATTGATTGAATAACATTACGAAGGCACAAAAGGTTCCAAATAAAAACAATTTGACTTACAATAAAATATAAGTGGTGACTACAGGGGAAAAAATCAATTCAGATGTACCGTATTTTCCGGACCATAGGGCGCACTGGATTATAAAGCGCACCGGATTATAGGGTGCATTAAAAGGAGTCATATTTTTTATTTTTTTTTCTAGATTGAAAAGACTTCCTTGTGGTCTACATAACATGTAATGGTGGTTCTTTGGTCAAAATGTTGCATAGATGATGTTTTACACATCATCTTCAAGTCGCTTTCTGACAGTCGCTTCTGGGTGCACCGTTTTGTGGGCGGTCTTATTTACGTGGCTCACCTTCGACAGCGTCTTCTCCCCGTCATCTTTGTTGTAGCGGTGTAGCGTGCAAGGACGGGAGTGGAAGAAGTGTCAAAAGATGGAGCTAACTGTTTTAATGACATTCACACTTTACTTAAATCAATAACGGAGCAGCATCTCCTCATCCGGAAACAACAACACAGGAAAAACCGTCCGAACGGAACTCTAATAACTAAAGTTCCTTGGGTGAATAATGTAAACTCACTACACCGGTATGTTTTAGCACTTTTATGGCAAGTTTACTGACAGATATAAGTAAGTACTTTACACTACTTTATATTAGAAATGGCAACAGGGGAGGATGAATGTCACATAACAAGAAGATAGAGAAAAAGAAGAAGCTTATCGACTACGGGATTTATGCAGATCCCAAATACAGACCAGCAGGAAAAGTTGCTTGTGCATAATATTGCGTAACAAAACGCCGGATAATATGTCTTACTTTATACATACACCATAATAATACTTGTATGTTTAATGCACCGACAATACTTCAAGCGGTGCGGCTTCATAGCTTACCAAAGTCGTACTAAAACATTTTGATAGATTTTTTTCAACGCCGTGTGTAATGTTCTATATTTTCAATGAAATATATAAAATGTTGGTGTTGTTTACTTGAGACATATTGCAATCATAGTGCTGTCTACACTAATCTCTTATGTTTGACTGCCAACTACAGGTTTGATCATACTTGCCAACCTTGAGACCTCCGATTTCGGGAGGTGGAGGGGTGAGGTTGGGGGCGTGGTTAAGAGGGGAGGAGTATATTTACAGCTAGAATTCATCAAGTTAAGTATTTCAAATATATATATATGTATATACACATATATATATATATATATATATATATATATATATTGCTAGAATTCACTGAAAGTCAAGTATTTCATATATATATATATTTGAAACAAGTCAAGTATTTCATATATATATATATATATATATATATATATATGAAATACTTGACTTATTTCAAATTATATATATATATATATATATATAAAATACTTGACTTTCAGTGAATTCTAGCAATATATATATATATATATATATATATATATATATTAGTATAGCAGTTGTGCACTGCACTCTCTAAAAGCCCTAGATGTTATTGTCACATATGCATGTACAGTAGATGGCAGTATTGTCCTGTTTAAGAGTGTCACAACATTGCTGTTTACGGCAGACAAACTGCTTTACGGTAGACGAAAACGTGACTGCTGTTGTTGTGTATTGCTGGGAGGACGTTAATGAAACTGCCTAACAATAAACCCACATAAGAAACCAAGAACTCGCCCTCGATCATTCTACAGTTATAACGTGATTGGGCAGGCATGCTGTTTATATTGTGGGAAAGCGGACGTGAGAACAGGCTGTCGACACGTCACTCAGGTCCGCATGGAGCTGGAGGGGGCGTGGCCTCCAGCTCCGCCTGAAATTCGGGAGATTTTCGGGAGAAAATTTGTCCCGGGAGGTTTTCGGGAGAGGCGCTGAATTTCGGGAGTCTCCCGGAAAATCCGGGAGGGTTGGCAAGTATGGGTTTTGATTGATTGATTGAAACTTTTATTAGTAGATTGCACAGTACAGTACATATTCCGTACAATTGACCACTAAATGGTAACACCCCAATAAGTTTTTCAACTTGTTTAAGTCGGGGTCCACGTTAATCAATTCATGGTACAAATATATACTATCATCATAATACAGTCATCACACAAGTTAACCATCAGAGTATATCCATTGAATTATTTACATTATTTACAATCCGGGGGATGGGATGAGGAGGGTTTAGTTGATATCAGCACTTCAGTCATCAACAATTGCATCATCAGAGAAATGGACATTGAAACAGTGTAGGTCTGACTTGGTAGGATATGTACAGCAAGTAGAGAACATAGTGAGTTCAGATAGCATAAGAACAAGTATATACATTACAAATACATTTGATTATTTACATTTGGTTATTTACAATCCGGGGATGTGGGATGTGGAAGGGAGGGTGTTAGTCAAGGGTTGAGGTTGACTGGAGGTGTTCTTTTAGTGCGGTTTTGAATCACACTTTGGTCACACTTATCATTACACCATGTACCAAATAAAATAGCTTCGAGGTGAGTAAGCGTAACCAAACTCATTCCTTACATTAGGCCAGAGGTGGGTAGAGTAGCCAGAAATTGTACTCAAGTAAGAGTACTGTTACTTTAGAGATTTATTACTCAAGTAAAAGTAAGGAGTAGTCACCCAAATATTTACTTGAGTAAAAGTAAAAAGTATGTTGTGAAAAAACTACTCAGGTACTGAGTAACTGATGAGTAACATACACACACATATCATATATATATATATATATATATATATATACATACATACATACGTTTATACATACATACATACATATACACACACACACATTACATACATATATATATATATATATATATATATATATATATATATACACACATACATTGATATATACAGTATATAATTTATATATTTTTTTATTTTGCCGTTTTTGTTTACATGTTAAAGGTGTTTTAATGAATATACATGCATGTTTAACACATATAGATTTCTTTCTTTCATGAAGACAAGAATATAAGTTGGTGTATTACCTGATTCTGATGACTTGCATTGATTGGAATCAGACAGTAGTGATGATAACGTCCACGTTTTCAAATGGAGGAGAAAAAAAGTTCCTCCTTTATGTCTAATACCACATGAAAGTGGTTGGTTTTTGCCATCTTATTTGTCCAGCTTCCATATTCGTTTTTATACACTTTACAAGAAATACATTGGCGGCAAACTCCGTAGCTTGCTAGCTTGTTTGCGCTGGCTTTCAGAGACTCTTATTTTTGAAAGCGCAGGCACGATGGAGCGGCACTTTTATTGTGAAGACAGGAACTGTACAGTCAGTCTTTACGGGATGTACGGTTGAAATAAAAAAGGGTATTTTTTCCTTCACATTTTTGATTGATTGATTGAGACTTTTATTAGTAGATTGCACAGTACAGTACATATTCCCTACAATTGACCACTAAATGGTAACACCCCAATAAGTTTTTCAACTTGTTTAAGTCAGGTCATGTGACCAATGGCTCTGTTTGATTGGTCAACGTCACCAGTGACTGCATCTGATTGGTGGAACGGAGTGAACGTCACCAGTGACTGTATTTGTTGAAACGCAGGCACTATGAAGGTCTGTCTGACAGACCAAAACAAACAAAGCGTGCATTAACAGATCGATAAAAATTAGTAGCGAGCTGAATGTAGATAAATGGAGCGGAGTAAAAGTAGCCTTTCTTCTCTATAAATATACTCAAGTAAAAGTAAAAGTATGTTTCATTAAAACTACTCTTAGAAGTACAATTTATCCCAAAAGTTACTCAAGTAGATGTAACGGAGTAAATGTAGCGCGTTACTACCCACCTCTGCATTAGGCGCACCGGCTTATAAGGCGCACTGTCGAGTTTCGAGGGGGAAAAAAGGATTTTAAGTGTGCCCTATAGTCTGGAAAATACGGTACTTACAGACTTCCCTAAAAATGAGAACAAATGCAACCGTGTCATGTAAAGAAAAAAAATAAACAAATAAGCTATTACATTAAAAAAAACATTGATTTCTTAGGTGTTTCATCACCACAGAACATGAATCGATCATCATTATGAGAACGATGGTAGGACACTTTTTGCAAAAAAAAGTTTTGGCGTATATGTCAGGTCGCATTATTCCGATTCTTGTTGGCTCTGTTCTCCGCAGGCTCTTTGTGTCCGTCCCCTGTACACATCACACGCACTCCCAGATCGCTGCTGCCACTCTCGCTAAAATCATTATTTAGTCCTTTTGTAAGCAAGCAGTGTCCCAGATCACAAATTAATGTTTCATACGTTTCCGAGATCTAACCCTCTGTAATCCCATCTGTACGAGACACAACAAAGCACAGCGAGAGCGCCCATGAATTATTCATTCGTTTCTCATGAAAGTCTTTCGTCGTGTCTGCCGTGTTTCACTCTTGCAAGAAAAAAAATCCATTGATCCCGCCTTCGCTACGGCGAACGGAACAAACAAGTGACGTCACACGGCTGTGCATTATTTCCCCCCCCGACATATCTGTTGAAAATGCACAGAAACTGAGGCGAGGAATTATGCATAAGTGCATACTGTGTGCAATTACGAAGACTGGTCCACACGCGCTCATATGCACACCGCATTAAACACATCTATGCTCTTAACTAATAGCTGCGAGTGCAACCTTGGGGGGAAAAACAATGTTTTCAAGGAGAACACACAAGTCACATGTGCATACTTGCCAACCTTGAGACCTCCGATTTCGGGAGGTGGGGGGTGGGGGCGTAGTTAAGATATATATATATATATATATATATATATATATATATATATATATATATATATATATATATATATATATATATATATAAGAAATACTTGACTTTCAGTGAATTCTAGCTATATATATATATATATATATATATATATATATATATATAAATAAAATAAATACTTGAATTTCAGTGTTCATTTACAAACTACAACTCACAAACACTTTAGAGTTAGGCTCCACCATCAGAATGTGTACTTAAACTTATAAAGATCACATGGATATTATTCAGTGAGTTGATTCACCAAAACTAACCTGTTATACAGGAGGAAAAAGCACACAGGACGTTTCAATTGTTCACAGACTGGTCGCACTAGAGATGCGCGGATAGGCAATTATTTCATCCGCAACCGCATCAGAAAGTCGTCAACCATCCGCCATCCACCCGATGTAACATTTGATCAGAACCGCACCCGCCCGCCATCCGCCCGCACCCGCCCGTTGTTATATATCTAATATAGACGATGCAAGGCATTAGTGAGGTTATAAAGCTTTTGCCTGATAAAGAAAGGAGACTGATCCAATGCAGTACAGACATTCGCGTGCCACGCTGTCATGACCCAGACACACAACAGTGCGCAATCATATGGGAGCCGCGCTGAGCGCACCTCCAAGCGCGTCTCGCTGCCGGCGACGGCCGGGTATGGGCCCAACGCTCCAGCGCCATCCATTTTCAGGGCTAGTTGATTCGGCAGGTGGGTTGTTACACACTCCTTAGCGGGTTCCGACTTCCATGGCCACCGCGTCCTGCTGTCTATATCAACCAGGGTGAGCCCCACCCCTTTCGTGAGCGCACTGCGCGCGGAGTCACCGCTGTTACGCGCCCCCGGCAACAGGGGTGGCGGGCAGGTAAGCTGCGCGGGCGGAGCGCGCGGAGTGACCCCTGTTACGAGCCCCCGGCCACGCGTGACGCCGGCCGCGGCGAAGGCGGACGAGGAGGGGTGTCGGTGCGTCGGGCCCTTCTCGCGGATCGCCTCAGCTACGGCTCCCGGTGGGGCCCTCTCGGGGGAAGGGGCCTCGGTCCCGGACCCCGGCGAGGCGTCGGGGGCCTTCTCCGCTCCGTAAAAGTGTCCATCTCTTTTTTTTTTTTTCTTCTGTTGTGGCATATGCTGCAGGTGCCTGCTCGTTTTTCGTATGTGGGTAACAACATTTAACTATGTATATATATTTCCGAATTGGTTTAACTGCCACCCGCCTGAATCTATTTAAAATCTAATTTTTTCTTATTTCAACCGCCCGACCCGACCCGCGGATAAAATCTAATTTTTTTAAATTTCATCCGCCCGATCCGCGGATTATCCGCGGACTCCGCGGTTGTGCCCGCAAACCGCGCATCTCTAGGTCGCGCTCATCAGAATGACAAGACACTTCCGGTCTGCAGGTGATAGCATTCAATTGGGAAGAAACGCCCTACTGCCCCCTACTGACCAATGTGAATACTGATAAATGTGGAATGACAGCTCCAAAAACGAATTCAAACCACAAAATAAAATAAATAAATCAACACAAAAAATGTGACACATTATGGGTGGGTCACATATGCATGTACAGTAGATGGCAGTATTGTCCTGTTTAAAAGTGTCACAACATTGCTGTTTACGGCAGACGAACTTGCTTTACGGTAGACACTGTTGTTGTGTGTTGTCAACACGTCACTCAGGTCCGCCTGAATTTCGGGAGTTTTTCGGGAGAAAATTTGTCCCGAGAGGTTTTCGGGAGAGGCGCTGAATTTCGGGAGTCTCCCGGAAAACCCGGGAGGGTTGGCAAGTATGCATGTGCCTTGCCAGAAGTCATTTATCCATAGTGGTGTAATCCTACAGGCGTGTCTTCGTTCTGACATGTTTATTTCATAATTCAGCGCAACAGAATAGAGGAAAAACAGCATTGTTAACAAGAAAATGCTTTAAATCACAAGTAAATTTACCGTCAAATATTCATGTGGAAAGTGTGTTTGTGTACAGGGAACAAAGGGCAGAGTGTTGTACATCAAGGGGGTTCCAGTGCTGCAGGGCTCTCCTATTACTGCAGCTACGACACACCGGGTGGATGTATGCACGGGTGGGGGTTGTTGTATGTGCTGGGAAGGAGAGCGGTTTAATTTATAATGTATAGGCTTGCCAGAGCATGAGGTGTTGAACCTTCTCAGGTTATTGTGCAGAGCTCAGAATGGCTGGTCTTCATCTCACCCTTGAGCACCCACCTCATTTCTTATGAAAGCGTTCCTCTTGTTCGGAAACCAGGGCTTAAAGGGGAACATTATCACAATTTCAGAAGGGTTAAAACCATCCATCCATCCATCCATCTTCTTCCGCTTATCCGAGGTCGGGTCGCGGGGGCAGCAGCTTAAGCAGGGAAGCCCAGACTTCCCTCTCCCCAGCCACTTCGTCCAGCTCCTCCCGGGGGATCCCGAGGCGTTCCCAGGCCAGCCGGGAGAGATAGTCTTCCCAGCGTGTCCTGGGTCTTCCCCGTGGCCTCCTACCGGTCGGACGTGCCCGAAACACCTTCCTAGGGAGGCGTTCGGGTGGCATCCTGACCAGATGCCCGAACCACCTCATCTGGCTCCTCTCCATGTGGAGGAGCAACGGCTTTACTTTGAGCTCCCCCCGAATGACAGAGCTTCTCACCCTATCTCTAAGGGAGAGCCCCGCCACTCGGCGGAGGAAACTCATTTCGGCCGCTTGTACCCGTGATCTTGTCCTTTCGGTCATGACCCAAAGCTCATGACCATAGGTGAGGATGGGAACGTAGATTGACCGGTAAATCGAGAGCTTTGCCTTCCGGCTCAGCTCCTTCTTCACCACAACGGATCGATACAGCGTCCGCATTACTGAAGACGCCGCACCGATCCGCCTGTCGATCTCACGATCCACTCTTCCCCCACTCGTGAACAAGACTCCAAGGTACCTGAACTCCTCCAATCGGGGCAAGATCTCCTCCCCAACCCGGAGATGGCACTCCAACCTTTTCCGGGAGAGAACCATGGACTCGGACTTGGAGGTGCTGATTCTCATCCCAGTCGCTTCACACTCGGCTGCGAACCGATCCAGTGAGAGCTGAAGATCTTGGCCGGAGGAAGCCATCAGGACCACATCATCTGCAAAAAGCAGAGACCTAATCCTGCAGCCACCAAACCAGATCCCCTCAACGCCCTGACTGCGCCTAGAAATTCTGTCCATAAAGGTTATGAACAGAATCGGTGACAAAGGGCAGCCTTGGCGAAGTCCAACCCTCACTGGAAACGTGTCCGACTTACTGCCGGCAATGCGGACCAAGCTCTGACACTCATTATACAGGGAGCGAACTGCCACAATAAGACAGTCCGATACCCCATACTCTCTAAACACTCCCCACAGGACTTCCCGGGGAACACGGTCGAATGCCTTCTCCAAGTCCACAAAACACATGTAGACTGGTTGGGCAAACTCCCATGCACCCTCAAGGACCCTGCCGAGAGTATAGAGCTGGTCCACAGTTCCACGACCAGGACGAAAACCACACTGTTCCTCCTGAATCCGAGGTTCGACTATCCGGCACTAAAACCATTAAAAATATATTCCCAGTGGCTTATTTTATTTTTCAAAGTTTTTTTCAAAATTTTACCCATCACGCAATATCCCTAAAAAAAGCTTCAAAGTGCCTGATTTTAACCATCGTTATATACACCCGTCCATTTTCCTGTGACGTCACATAGTGATGCCAATACAAACAAACATGGCGCATAGAACAGCAAGCTATAGCGACATTAGCTCGGATTCAGACTCGGATTTCAGCGGCTTAAGCGATTCAACAGATTACGCATGTATTGAAACGGATGGTTGTAGTGTGGAGGCAGGTAGCGAAAACGAAATTGAAGAAGAAACTGAAGCTATTGAGCCATATCGGTTTGAACCGTATGCAAGCGAAACCGACGAAAACGACACGGTAGAAAGCGAGGACGAATTCGGCGATCGCCGTCTAACCAACGATTGGTATGTGTTTGTTTGGTATTAAAGGACACTAACAACTATGAACTAGGTTTACAGCATATGAAATACATTTGGCAACAACATGCACTTTGAGAGTGCAGACAGCCCAATTTTCATCAATTAATATATTCTGTAGACATACCCTCATCCGCGCTCTTTTCCTGAAAGCTGATCTGTCCAGTTTAAGGGACGGTGTGAGCCAAGACATCCAGGGGGTTTAGCTCGCTCGTCTGCGGGAACAAACTGCCGCCATTGCTTGCCGTGCTACCGAGGTCCTTTGTCCCTGAATTGCTCACACACTCTGGCAGATTCAATGGGGGTCTGGCGGCAGATTTCTTTGACTTTATCGTTGGAAATGCATCTGCTTTGAGTGTCGCAGGATATCCACACATTCTTGCCATCTCTGTCGTAGCATAGCTTTCGTCGGTAAAGTGTGCGGAACAAACGTCCAATTTCTTGCCACTTTGGCATCTTTGGGCCACTGGTGCAACTTGAATCCGTCCCTGTTCGTGTTGTTACACCCTCCGACAACACACCGACGAGGCATGATGTCTCCAAGGTACGGAAAACAGTCGATTTTTTTTCTGCAACATCAAGGTATATATTGACGCTTACATAGGTCTGGTGATAATGTTCCCCTTTAACGGATAAGACATATCCAATCAACCTCGGATTGAGGAGGAACAGTGTGGTTTCCGTCCTGGTCGTGGAACTGTGGACCAGCTCTATACTCTCGGCAGGGACCTTGAGGGTGCATGGGAGTTTGCCCAACCAGTCTACATGTGCTTTGTTGACTTGGAGATGGCATTCGACCGTGTCCCTCGGGAAGTCCTGTGGGGAGTGCTCAGAGAGTATGGGGTATGGGACTGTCTGATTGTGGCGGTCTGCGTCCTGTATGATCAGTGTCAGAGCTTGGTCCGCATTGCCGGCAGTAAGTCGGACACGTTTCCAGTGAGGGTTGGACTCCGCCAAGGCTGCCCTTTGTCACCCATTCTGTTCAGAACTTTTATGGACAGAATTTCTAGGCGCAGTCAAGGCGTTGAAGGGATCTGGTTTGGTGGCTGCAGGATTAGGTCTCTGCTTTTTGCAGATGATGTGGTCCTGATGGCTTCATCTGGCCAGGATCTTCAGCTCTCACTGTATCGAGTGTGAAGCGACTGGGATGAGAATCAGCACCTCCAAGTCCGAGTCCATGGTTCTCGCCCGGAAAAGGGTCATCTCCGGGTTGGGGAGGAGACTCTGCCCCAAGTAGAGGAGTTCAAGTACCTCGGAGTCTTGTTCACGAGTGAAGGAAGAGTGGTTCATGAGATCGAGAGGCAGATCGGTGCGGCGTCTTCAGTAATGCGGACGCTGTATCGATCCGTTGTGGTGAAGAAGGAGCTGAGCCAGAAGGCAAAGCTCTCAATTTACCGGTCGATCTACGTTCCCATCCTCACCTATGGTCATGAGCTTTGGGTTATGACCGAAAGGACAAGATCACGGGTACAAGCGGCCGAAATGAGTTTCCTCCGCCGGGTGGCGGGGCTCTCCCTTAGAGATAGGGTGAGAATCTCGGCCATCCGGGGGGAGCTCAAAGTAAAGCCGCTGCTCCTCCACATCGAGAGGAGCCAGATGAGGTGGTTCGAGCATCTGGTCAGGATGCCACCCAAACGCCTCCCTAGGGAGGTGTTTAGGGCACGTCCGACCGGTAGGAGGCCCCGGGGAAGACCCAGGACACGTTGGGAAGACTATGTCTCTCGGCTGGCCTGGGAACGCCTCGGGATCCCCCGGGAGGAGCTGGACGAAGTGGCTGGGGAGAGGGAAGTCTGGGCTTCCCTGCTTAGGCTGCTACCCCGCGACCCGACCTCGGATAAGCGGAAAAAGATCGATGGATGGATGGACATATCCAATCATTAAAAGTAGGGATGTCCGATAATGTTTTTTTTTTGCTGATATCCGATATTCTGATATTGTCCAACTCTTAATTACCGATACCGATATCAAACAATACCGATATATACAGTCGTGGGATTAATACATGATTGTGCCTAATTTGGACAACCAGGTATGGTGAAGATAAGGTTCTTTTTTTTTAAATTTATTAAATAAAATAAGATAAATAAATTAAAAACATTTTCTTGAATAAAAAAAGAAAGTAAAACAATATAAAAACAGTTACATAGAAACTAGTAATTAATGAAAATGAGTAAAATTAAGTGTTAAAGGTTAGTACTATTAGTGGACAAGCAGCACGCACAATCATGTGTGCTTACGGACTGTATCCCTTGCAGACTGTATTGATATATATTGATATATAATGTAGGAACCACAATATTAATAACAGAAAGAAACAACCCTTTTGAGTAAATGAGTGTAAATGGGGGAGGGAGGTTTTTTGGGTTGGTGCACTAATTGTAAGTCTATCTTGTGTTTTTTATGTTGATTTAATTAAAAAAAACAAAAAAACAAAAAAAAACAAAAAACGATACCGATAAAAAAAACCATACTGATAATTTCCGATATTACATTTTAAAGCATTTACATCTCTAATTAAAAGTAACAATTTAAAAGAAAATAGTCACAGTTTTTAAGCCACATTACAGTCCATTTGTGTGTTTTGGGGATGTAACTACCGTATTTTCCGGACCAGGATTATAAGGCGAACTGCCGATGAATGGTCTATTTTTTATCTTTTTTCATATATAAGGCGCACCGGAGTATAGGGTGCATTAAAGGAGTCATATTATTATTATTTTTTTTCTAAATGTAAAAGACTTCCTTGTGGTCTACATAACATGTAATGGTGGTTCTTTGGTCAAAATGTTGCATAGATGATGTTTTACACATCATCTTCAAGCCGCTTTCTGACAGTCGCTTCCGGATGCGCTGTTTTGTGGGCGGTCTTATTTACGTGGCTCACCTTCGGCAGCGTCTTCTCCCCGTCATCTTTGTTGTAGCGGTGTAGCGTGCAAGGACGGGAGTGGAAGAAGTGTCAAAAGATGGAGCTAACTGTTTTAATGACATTCACACTTTACTTCAATCCAGTGACGTGCAGTCACGGAAAGAAAACAAATGTAAAAAGAAAAAAAATTTTTTTAATTGTTATATGTATCCAGTGATTATACTATAAAGTTATTTTCCATTTAACTTCACCAGTTTTAGATTATTTTTATTCAAAATCGCTGAATTTTCACATTTGCCGTTCAAATACTGAGAAGAGACGGAGCGGTGATCAGCAGCCAGTCGAGGCACGTCACTCAGTGCCTCAACATGGACGGACTCGGCTAACTGCTGGTCTGCTGTGCATTGAGACCGTATTGCTATTTGAATTATATTATACATGTCCATAGTTTAGTTAGCTGAGGTATATAATGTACAGTGTATTTTGTCAACAACTGTATGTGTGTAACGTATTTATTGTGCTGAGCAATCATAAAACTGCTGCAAAAGACGCACTGGCTGAGGCTCGCCTCCTGCACCCCCGCCGTAGAATTGTTGTATCAACTAAAGCCCACACTTAAACTTTCCACATGCAAGATTGAATCTATTTAAAAAAATTATTTGATAAAAAGCCAAAAAGTGCAAAAACAATAATGTTGGTGTTGGAGGAGTTGTGAATGACTGCAGGGACACAACATTAGATACTGCAGGGACACAACATTAGATACACCTACTCAGTGGCCTAGTGGTTAGAGTGTCCGCCCTGAGATCGGTAGGTTGTGAGTTCAAAACCCCGGCCGAGTCATACCAAAGACTATAAAAATGGGACCCATTACGTCCCTGCTTGGCACTCAGCATCAAGGGTTGGAATTGGGGGTTAAATCACCAAAAATGATTCCCGGGCGCAGCACCGTTGCTGCCCACTGCTCCCCTCACCTCCCAGGGGGTGATCAAGGGGATGGGTCAAATGCAGAGGACAAATTTCACCACACCTAGTGTGTGTGTGACAATCATTGGGACTTTAACTTTAACTGCAGACTGCAGGTGTACCTAATTCACAACTCCTCCAACACGAACATTATTGTTTTTGCACTTTTTGGCTTCTTATTAAATAACTTTTGTAACCTATTTTCATGGGCTTTCCTCTTTGTGATGTTAAGTTCCTGTTATGCGCTGTTATACAGTATATGCCTTGAGCTCTTATTTTGAAGGCGCTAAGAGCGGAAGTGATGTCACGTTGCGGAGGTTTTTGAAAGAAAGTAAATAAAGTGGTCCTCGTGTAAACTGGAGCCTCCGTGTTTGTTATTTTGTAGTTTCATACAGTATAGGCGACATTTATAAACCCTCGGTTACACTTTTTTAAATAGATTCAATCTTGCACGTGGAAAGTTTAAGTGAGGGCTTTAGTTGCGGCGCATGGACTTAATTTCTAAGTAAAGGCAAGACCATAATAACGTTTTTTTTATTAAATGTGCTTTTTTTGTGTGCTACAGTTTGTATGTGTAAAGTTAAAGTTAAGTTAAAGTACCAATGATTGTCACACACACACTAGGTGTAATGAAATGTGTCCTCTGCATTTGACCCATCCCCTTGTTCACCCCCTGGGAGGTGAGGGGAGCAGTGGGCAGCAGCGGAGCCGCGCCTGGGAATCATTTTTGGTGATTTAACCCCCAATTCCAAGCCTTGATGCTGAGTGCCAAGCAGGGAAGAATGCTGGTATGAGCTTTTAAACATAACCCGTTAACTGCTGCCAATCAAATGGTGAATAAGATACTCTTTAGGGTTCATATGTTTGTAAATCTGACTGTGATGAAGTCAGTGCCTCACCAGCCATCAACCTCACCGCACGTCACTGCTTCAATCAATAACGGAGCAGCATCTCCTCATCCAGAAACAACAACACAGGAAAAAAACTGTCCGACCGGAACTCTCTAATAACTAAAGTTTCTTGGGTGAATAATGTAAACTCACTACACCGGTATGTTTTAGCAATTTTATGGCGAGTTTCCTGAAGACAGACATAATTAAGAACTGTACACTACTTTATATTAAAAATGGCAACAGCGGAGGATGAATGTCACATAAGAAGATAGAGAAAAAGAAGAAGCTTATCGACTACGGGGTCGGCACAGACTACAAAGGCGGATGCGTGAAATTTTTCAGGATGTATGCAGATCCCAAATACAGATCAGCAGGTACCAGAAGGTAAGAAAAATTGTGTTTGCATAATATTATATCAACAAAACGCCAGATAATATGTCTTACCTTATACACACACCATAATAATACTCCTATGTTGCATACTTGCCAACCTTGAGACCTCCGATTTCGGGAGGTGGGGGGAGGGGGGGTTGGGGTGGGCGTGGTCGGGGTAGAAGGGGGCGTGGCTAAAAGGGGAGGAGTATATTTACAGCTAGAATTCACCAAGTCAAGTATTTCATATATATATATATATATATATATATATACACACACACACACACGTATATATATATATATTTATTTTATTATATGTATATATTAATTTTATTATATATATATATATATATATATATATAAAAAATAAATACTTGAATTTCAGTGTTCATTTATTTACACATATACACACACATAACACTAGATGGCAGTATTGTCCTGTTTAAGAGTGTCACAACATTGCTGTTTACGGCAGACGAACTGCTTTACGGTATACAAAAACGTAACTGCTGTTGTGTGTTGTTGCCGCGCTGGGAGGACGTTAATGAAACTGCCTAACAATAAACCCACATAAGAAACCAAGAACTCGCCCTCCATCATTCTACAGTTTTAACGTGATTGGGCAGGTATGCTGGTTATATTGTGGGTTAGCGGACTCAGGTCCTCATGGACCTGAGTCCGCCTGCATTTCGGGAGATTTTCGGGAGAAAATTTGTCCTGGGAGGTTTTCGGGAGAGGCGCTGAATTTCGGGAGTCTCCCGGAAAATCCGGGAGGGTTGGCAAGTATGCTATGTTGAAGCACAGTACAATCCATCAAGCGGTGTGGCTTCATAGCTTACCAAAGTCCTACTAAACATTTTGATAGATTTTTGAGCACCGTGTGTAATGTTCTATATTTTCAATGGTACTTATAAAATGTTGGTGTTTACTTGAGTCATATTGCCATCATAGTGCTGTCTGCTTTGTTCTGATCAGGTGTCCCAATTGCCAATTGTTGGAATTTCACAGCTGCTTTGCAGTGACACCAGCGGCCAGTGCTGATTGTGCGTACTCGACTATGCATGGAGGACTGTTGTTGGCCCAGACCGCCTCCTTCCTGCCTGTCAGCGCCAAGCGGAGATGAGCTGGTGGATCGCTCTGTGCGCTGTTAATCCTGACTGTTTTGCTTCGTCAAAGCCGCTGTTTGAACAATGGAGCTGTCTTCTTGTCGACTAATTTAGGAACAAACATTTGTCTACGCGGCAAACAAGCTCTCCCAGGAAGTGCTATTAATAGGATAATTAAGCAGACGTAATGAGCAGGATTACTGCTAATTATGACAAGATTTGTTTTGGCATTTGCCTGAGAAGCAGCAGAGTGTTAAAGTCTGCACAGGAGTTCATCGCTGTAACGAGCCAGCGGGCACCTGAGTAAACAGACCGGGAGGGTCTCGTATGTTCACATGTACTTTTGCTAGTACTCTCTAGCAAAAGTACTAGAGACTATTACCATGCCTGTCATAGTTTGACAGCGTGACTAGTCAAGGAAGCGCAACAATCCAAACATAACATCTAATGAGGGTAAACTAAGAGTTAGTCATATAAAAAATGCCATTTGGTTTGTGCAGGTGTGTATGTTGACTAGGGGTGTAACGGTACACAAAGATTTCGGTTCGGTACGTACCTCGGTTTAGAGGTCACGGTCTGGTAAGAAAACAACAAAATATACATTTTTTGGTTATTTATTTACCAAATTTGTAATAATGGCTTTATCCTTTTAACATTGGGAACACTATAATAATTCTGCCCACGTTAATCAACATTAAACTGCCTCAAGTTGTTGCTTAGATTAAATACAATGACAAAACTTTTCTTCTACATATAAAAAGTGCAACATTAAACAGTTTCAAGTCAACTCATCGTGCTTAATTTATTACAGCATTTGGGAAGCCTGGAGTTGATTTTTATGATGTAAATGTTATATTATTATCAACATGTGATAGCAGGGACCCTGCCATTCAAAACCAGGCTGCTGCATTACTAATGATTAATGTAACTATAGCTGAAAAAAATAGTACAATAGCAATAGGAGAGACTATTCATCCCTGAACACCATGGAGTTCATGTAGGCTTAATGATGCAGTTACATTATTATATCAACTATCAGAGACAGAAACTCTTCATTTAACATAATGTCCTTTTTTGCTGCTTCAACACAGCTCAATCAACACAGAAAAAGGTAAAGTGAAATAACAGACAGGGCTTTGCTGTCCGTAACACACACACACACGCACACCGCAAAATGAGCTAACGTTACGCTAAAAGCGAATTAGCCTTCACCTCAAGCCAGGACTGCGAGCGAGCTGAGCTGCAGTTTATATTTCTAGAAGGTCAACGGGCTCATAGTGATGTTACTAGTAGTTGACTGGGAGGTGTTTATTATCATTTGGGGAGAGTCCGCTGCCTGATGATTACCTGCTAAACACTAAGCACTGACTACATGCGCTCTGAATACGCACTGCTGATTGGCTGTTACCGCTCTGTGTGTAACCAATCAGATGGTTGTGTGGGTGGGACAATGCTGGGTGCTGTGTAGAGGACTGACAGAGAAGAGGCAGAAGGAAGCGGAGCAGCTTGTTAAGACTTTAGCTTAGCTTAATATGTTTGTGTGGAAACTCGTTCGGTACACCTCCGAACCGAACCCGCCGTACCGAAACGGTTCAATACAAATACACTTACCGTTACACCCCTAATGTTGACACAAACATATTTTCATTCATACATATTAGTGCTGTCAGACGATTGATTTTCTTAATGAGATTAATCACACATTTGAAGTGTGATTAATTGTGATTAATCACACATGCTGTTGTTGCTGCTGTTCACGTTGATGACCCATGACTGCTGCGCCAAGGTCCACTACTAACCGCATTGTGAAGTATGCGGACGACACAACAGTAGTGGGCCTCATCCGTGATAACGACAACATGGGATGAGGTGAAACATCTGTTTGACTGGTGCAGAACCAACAAACTGATCCTGAACGTCGACAAGACCAAGGAGGTCGACTTCAGGAGGCACCAGTCCAGCCACCCTCCACTCTTCGTCAACAGCAGTGGAGATCGTAAGCAGCACCAAGTTCCTGGGGGTGCAGATAACTGACAATATGACCTGGTTCTAGTAAACAGAGCTCAGCAGCGCATGCACTTTTTGCGTCGGATGAAAAGAGCACAGCTCCCTCCCCCCGTTCTCCCACATTCTACAGAGGCACTATAGAGAGCCTGCTGACTAACTACATCTCTGTCTGGACTGGAGCCTGCAATGCCTGAGACTGGAAGTCTCTCCAGAGAGTGGTGAGGACGGCGGAAAAGATCATGAGGACTCCTCTTCCTCCTATCCAGGAAATCGCAAAAAGCTGCTGCCTGACCAAGGCTCAAAAAATCTGTAGAGACTCCTCCCACCCCCACCAAGTACCGTTTTCACTGCTGGACTCTAGAAAGAGGTTCCGCAGCCTCCGTAGCAGAACCTCCAGGTTCTGTAACAGCTTCTTCCCTCAGGCCGTAATACTCTTGAACGCATCATAATAATCCCCTCAATTCCCCCCCAAAACGGATTAAATCGCTGGAATATAAAGACAATATAACATACATTCGTAAACGTGGATGCATATGCAAAAGTGCAATATATTTATCTGTACAGCATACTTGCCAACCTTGAGACCTCCGATTTCGGGAGGTGGGGGGTGGGGGTGTGGTCGGGGGTGGGGCGGGGCGTGGTTAAGAGGGGAGGAGTATATTGACAGCTAGAATTCACCAAGTAAAGTATTTCATACATATATATATATATACACACACACACACACACATATACATATATATATACACATATATATACATATATATATATATATACATATATATACATATATATATATATATACATATATATATATATATATATATATATATATATATATATATATATATATATACACACATATATATACACACGTATGTATATATATACACATATACTGTATATACACACATATGTGTGTGTGTATATATATATATATATATATATATATATATATATATATATATATATATATATATTTATATATATACACATATTTATATATATATATATACACATATATATACACATATATATATGTATATATATATATATATATACATATACACATATATATACACACACACAATATATATATATATATATATATATATACACATCCTGAAAATATGCAAACAAACTGTGTTTAGATTATTGATACTTCAAACTTGCATAAATAAATATTAAGGAATATAACATAACTTGGCTTCTGAGAGTTTCAAAATGTAATGAATAAAATGCTAAAGTTGTTGATAAACAAGCAATTATTTTAATAATTAAATATGGTCAATTTAAATGAATTATTATGAGAATTTAAAATCAATTATTTCAAATATGTTTATTTTAATGTATAATTCTATGGCTGGATGTAATAAGGAGTCACGAAAAAATACAAATAAAAATACAATTAATTTTGATGTTTTTAGCAAAATATAGTAAACATGTATTTAGTTTTTTTTTTTTTTTAATTAATAAATATATTTATTTTTAGGTAAGATAAACATAATAATACAATGTATCTCTAGTCTGGATGATTTAGTTCTTGTCACCCTGTTGTCCTCCCATCATAAAAAAAAGGCTCTCCTCACTCAGGTCCGCATGGAGCTGGAGGGGGCGTGGCCTCCAGCTTCGGCTGAAAATCGGGAGATTTTCGGGAGAATATTTGTCCCGGGAGGTTTTCGGGAGAGGCGCTGAATTTCGGGAGTCTCCCGGAAAATTCGGGAGGGTTGGCAAGTATGCCTGTACAGTAATCTATTTATTTATATCTGCACCTTATTGCTCTTTTATCTTGCACTACAACGAGCTAATGCAACAAAATGTTGTTCTCATCTGTACTGTAAATTTCAAATTTGAATGACAATAAAAGGAAGGCTAAGTCTAAGTCTAATGAATTGTGATTAATGGTGATTAATCACGGTAACTTATTGTCAGAATGTCATACACAAACATTTATAACAATGTTTTAATTGAATGTAGGTCATCTATTTGCTTAATACTTTGTAACAGTATAATCTAAGTTCCATCGGGGTGTATTTGGAAGCAAAATGTGTTAGAGTACACCAGTTGGAGTCTCCTCAATCATCTTTGCACTTGTATATGCATTGACCTGATCACTGACTGTATAACACACATCACCATCCGGGTTTAAAGAGGTCATATTATGATATGTTTTACATTTATTACCATACTTGCCAACCTTGAGACCTCCGCTTTCAGGAGGTGGGGGGTGGGGGGCGGGGCTAAGAGGGGAGGAGTATATTTACAGCTAGAATTCACCAAGTCAAGTATTTCATATATATATATATATATATATATATATATATATATATATATATATAAGAAATACTTGACTTTCAGTGAATTCTAGCTATATATATATATTTTTTTAATTATATATATATATATATATATATATATATATATATATATATATATATATATATATATATATATATATATATAAATAAAATAAATACTTGAATTTCAGTGTTCATTTATTTACACATATACACACACATAACACTCATCTACTCATTGTTGAGTTAAGGGTTGAATTGTCCATCCTTGTTCTATTCTCTGTCACTATTTTTCTAACCTTGCTGAACACCCTTTCGCAGGTACCCAGAAAGGTTTCGAGTACCACCAAAAAAACTGAATCTCTGAAGACAGTATAAAAATCTGTGTTAAAGGTGTACAAATACTGTTTGTATAATAAGCTTGTTATTTTTTTTTTTACAAATGAGGGTTAAGAGTTCAGTACTAAAAAAGAAAAGAAAAGAATGTGGTTTAAGTACAGTTTTTTAATTGAGCTGCTGCATTTTTTGGTTGGGTTGTTTATTTATTTTGAGTAACTTCTATACATTTCTAAAAGGGGAGAAATGTAATAGTGATCTATGTTTGTCTGTTGCCATCTCCTGGTGGATGTTGGCTATAGCGTACTGGGGTTACTTTTTGGTTGGCCAACGATTTACGTGGTGTTGCGCACCTGACGTCACTCAGGTCCGCATGGAGCTGGAGGGGGCGTGGCTTCCAGCTCCGCCTGAATTTCGGGAGAAAATTTGTCCCGGGAGGTTTTCGGGAGAGGCGCTGAATTTCGGGAGTTTCCCGGAAAATCCGGGGAGGGTTGGCAAGTATGTTTATTACACTACCTATTGGTCTACATAACATAAATTGGTGGATCATTTGTCAAAATGTTTGACGGATTGTCTTCAAGCAGTTTTCTGACTGTTTCTCCAGAATGCGCCGGTCATGATCCGTGGCCCGGATCATGTTTTGTTATTTTCTGTTAGTTTTGGACCCCCTCAGTTCCTGTTTTGTGTACCCTTGAGTTTATTTTGGTTGCCATGGTTGCTTATTGTTTTCACCTGCCTCTGATTGGTTTTTCAGGACGCTCACCTGTTCCCTGAGCACTAATCAGAGGCATTATCTAAGCCTGCCTTTGCCGGTCAGTCGGCCTGGCTTCTTTGTTTGCTACACGCAACTTGTTACGTAAGTTTTGCTTGTCTCCTAGCCCATGCTAAGTGTTAGCTTCGAGTGCGATTGGCACGTGTTTCCTTCGACTTGTTTTCTGTTTTTGGTGCTTCTTTGATTGTTCTGAGAATTAAATGATGTTCCTACCTGCAAGTCCTGTCCTGAGCGGTCCGTTTGCATCCCGGGGGAACAGCGCCGTCTTATTCATGTGTCAAAGTCCTCCTCCAGGCAAGCCCCCTTCGACTGTGTCTCCACCTCGTCCACCATGTTGTTGTTTTCAGCGCTTCCATATGGAGTCTACTGTCAGATAGATAAGTTAGAACTGTACGCTACTTTTCAGTTCAGTTCAGTTCAGTTTATTTGGAACATGCATACCATACAATGTAATGCATTGTTTCATTACAGCACGTCCGAAAAGGAGTAGGAAGAAGCAGAGCTTATTTAATCCTACCCCTTTTCAATATCATAGCAATTGTATCAAATTTCCTTGTTATTTGTAACAGAACTGTGAACAAATAAATGATAAATAAATATACCAACAACAACAACAAAAAAAGGGTTCAAGATGTTCATCATAATTCTTGTTCTGTGCACTTAGTGAACACTTGTAGTTTGAACAGTCTCTTAAAGTGAATCATATTGGTGCTTTGTTTGATTTATTTGCTTAATCCATTCCATAATTTAATTCCACATACTGATATGCTAAAGGTTTTAAGTGTTGTACGTGCATACAAATGTTTTAAATTCGATTTTCCTCTAAGGTTATATTTATCCTCTTGTTGAGAAGAATTGTTGTACATTCTTGGCTAGCAGGTTATAGTTTGCTTTGTGCATCATTTTAGCTGTTTGCAAATTCACTATGTGGTGGAATTTCAGTATTTTTGATTAAATAAATAAATGATTTGTATGTTCTCTGTATCCAACATTATGTATTATTCTAACCATATTTGCCAAGGATTCTGGGTATTTGTTCTGTTGTGTTTAGGTGTGGATGTTCTCCCAAAATATGTTTGTCATTCTTGTTTGGTGTGGGTTCACAGTGTGGCGCATATTATTATATTATATTATATGAACACCCTCAGTCAGACCGTCAATAATGAATAAAGCAAAACATGTTCTAGACCAAAAATCACTCCATATTCTCTACTGCTCACTAGTGTTACCATATCTGAGTTATTGTGTAGAAATATGGGGAAATAACTACAAAAGTACACTTCATTCATTGTTACAAAAAAGATCAGTTAGAATCACACTTGCCAACCCTCCCAGATTTTCCGGGAGACTCCCGAAATTCAGCGCCTCTCCCGAAAACCTCCCGGGACAAATTTTCTCCCGAAAATCTCCCGAAATTCATGCGGACCTGAGTGACGTGTCGACAGCCTGTTTTCACGTCCGCTTTCCCACAATATAAACAGCGTGGCTGCCCAATCACGTTATAACTGTAGAATGATGGAGGGTGAGTTCTTGGTTTCTTATGTGGGTTTATTGTTAGGCAGTTTCATTAACGTCCTCCCAGCGCGGCAACAACACACAACAACAGCAGTCACGTTTTCGTCTACCGTAAAGCAGTTCGTCTGCCGTAAACAGCAATGTTGTGACACTCTTAAACAGGACAATATTGCCATCTGCTGTACATGCATATGTGACAATAACATCTCGGGCTTTTAGAGAGTGCAGTGCACAACTGCGCACACAACAAGGAGACGAAGCAGAATGCATCATCAGAGAGGGTGTTCAGCATGGTTAGAAAAATAGTGACAGAGAATAGAACAAGGATGGACAATTCAACCCTTAACTCAACAATGAGTAGATGAGTGTTATGTGTGTGTATATGTGTAAATAAATGAACACTGAAATTCAAATATTTTTCTTATTTATATAGATATAGATATATATATATATATATATATATATATATTTATATAATAATAAAATAAATATATATATATATATATATATATATATATATATATATATATATATATATATATTGCTAGAATTCACTGAAAGTCAAGTATTTCATATATATTTATATATATGAAATACTTGACTTGGTGAATTTTAGCTGTAAATATACTCCTCCCCTCTTAACCACGCCCCCAACCACGCCCCCCCGAGACCACTCCTCCCCCCCCACCCCCACCATCTCCCGAAATCGGAGGTCTCAAGGTTGACAAGTATGCAGACACTAGACAACGGCACGTTATAATTATTGATTTGCAAAAAAATATTTTTTGGACCAATTAGGTGAAGTTGCATCATTTCCCACGGCACACCAGACAATATCTCACGGCCGCGGCACAGTGGTTCAAAAACACTGCTCTACCATATATGGAGAGATCCACTGACGTAACTAAAGAAACATAGGTCACTTGAGTCTCAAATTCCAAACAGCTCATTTGGAGCAAGTTTGGAAGAAGATTGTTTTATAAATACATTTGCAATTCCTTCATGGTTTGATTTAACATTTTTGACACTTATGGGGATCCCAAATACACAAAAACAGGTATTAATAGATAAGAAAAGTTGGTTTTGCATAATAGGGCCCCTTTAAAGTAAAAGGAGAATGTGCGGTCAAAATACTTGGGTGTTTAATCTACGTTGATACGTTATTAATGCAATACTTTTTGTGATTAATCGAATGCATTAACTCGTTAAATTTGACAGCCCTAATACATAAATAGTAGTGATGGGTCCGGCAACACCGATGCATCGGCGCATGCGTCGAGCTCATAGAGCAAAACCCTGTGCCGGTGCGCGTACCGCTTTTAGAAAGTCACGTGACCGATCATGAGCTGTTTTGGTCACGTGACCGATACGCGAACTGTGTCGCACTGACGCCTCCTCTGTGCCCTGTGAGCGGCTCTTTTCTACAGCCGGAGAAATAATAACTAAGAAGAGAAATCGTCTAAAATGTAATACGTCGGAAAAACTTTTTTTTTTTTTTTTTATAAAAATGTGTAAAAAAATAAAATTAAAAACATTCCCAGTCCACAATCATCCACAACACGTTCTCTTAGATTTCCATGTTATGATACATGTTCACATTATTTATTGACTGTATCTAAAAAAGATACAAATATATTTTTATTTAAATGAAGATATGAAATAATCCTAAATGAAATACAATGACTTGGTTTATATTATTGTATATACTAGGGCAGGGGTCACCAACGCGGTGCCCGCGGTCACCAGGTAGCCCGTAAGGACCAGATCAGTCGCCCGCTGGCCTGTTCTAAAAATAGCTCAAAGAGCAGCACTTACCAGTGAGCTGCCTCTATTTTTTTAAATTGTATTTATTTACTAGCAAGCTGGTCTCGCTTTGCTCGACATTTTTAATTCTAAAAGAGACAAAATTCAAATAGAATCTGAAAATCCAAGAAAATATTTTAAAGACTTGGTCTTCACTTGGAATAAGCGGTAGATAATGGATGGATGGATGGGTCTTCACTTGTTTAAATAAATTCATTTATTTTTTTTACTTTGCTTCTTATTACTTTTAGAAATACAATTTTAGAGAAAAAATACAACCTTAAAAATGATTTTAGGATTTTTAAACAAATATACCTTTTTACCTTTTAAAGTTCTTCCTCTTCTTTCCTGACAATTTAAATCAATGTTCAAGTAATTTTTTTTTGTTTTTATTGTAAAGAATAAATATTTTAGCTTCTGTTTTTTCGACGAAGAATATTTGTGAAATATTTCTTCAAACTTACTATGATTAAAATTCAAAACAAATATTCTGGCAAATCTAGAAAATCTGTAGAATCAAATTTAAATCTTATTTCAAAGTATTTTTTAATTTCTTTTAAAATTTTTGTTCTGGAAAATCTAGAAGAAATACTCATTTGTCTTTGTTAGAAATATAGCTTGGTCCAATTTGTTAAATATTCTAACAAAGTGCAGATTGGATTTTAACCAATTTAAAACATGTCATCAAAATTCTAAAATGTATCTTAATCAGGAAAAATTACTAATGATGTTCCATAAATTCTTTTTTTAATTTTTTCAAAAAGATTCAAATAAGCTAGTTTTTCTCTTCTTTTTGTCGGTTGAATTTTGAATTATAAAGAGTCGAAATTGAAGATAAACTATGTTTCAAAATTTTATTTTAAATTTTTTCTTGTTTTCTCCTCTTTTAAACCGTTCAATTAAGTGTTTTTTTCATCATTCATTCTCTACAAAAAACCTTCCGTAAAAGGAAAAAAAAAATGTACGGCGGAATGACAGACAGAAATACCCATTTTTTTATATATATAAATTTATTTATTTAGCTATTCTTGTTTAAATCACTCTTACGTGTAACTTACAAATGACAATATATTTATTTATTTAAGTGTGTATCAAACTGGTAGCCCTTCGCATAAATCAGTACCCAAGAAGTAGTTTTTGGTTTCAAAAAGGTTGGTGACCCCTGTACTAGGGCATCAAATCAGTGTCAGTTGAGTCGGTCCATAGGTTGCCTGTAGGGATTTTTAATGTCCAGCAGATGTCAGTATTTAGTGACACAGTATCGACACAGTATCAATACAGTTTTGCAATGTGTCGAAACGCTTCATGACGCCTCATCAACCCATCACTAGTAAACAGGCACTTACCCTCAATGATGGATTCCTGGTTGCTCAAAACAGTGCAAGTGATCCATGTCTATGACTTCCAATCCACATGAGGACAAGAGTATTGAAGATGACAATGATAAAGATGACAGAAATGACGGTACTGCTCAATATGCCAAAATGACGGGAATTAATCTATGTAAAAGACATCAAAGACGGTCGCCTAAAGGTTTTTCCTCCAAGCTCCCTCTGCCAACATTATCCAGACCAAAAGGTGACTGCCACAGGTGACTGCACTTACTAAAATTAAAACTCCACACCCACAGGGTGAACCAACCAATGCAGAGCTCAGGTGACCAATCACATGCATGCATTACTTCACAAAATAACACACAAGTGTGGCTCTTGCATAGTATTATTAAAAAAACATTGTTGGAATTGTTAATAATAGCTTGTTCACTTATGTACACTGCAAAAACTGAAATCTAAGCATACTTGCCAACCCTCCCGAATTTTACGGGAGACTCCCGAAATTCAGCGCCTCTCCCGAAAACCTCCCGGGACAAATATTTTCCCGAAAATCTCCCGATTTTCAGCCGGAACTGGAGGCTACGCCCCCTCCAGCTCCATGCGGACCTGAGTGAGGACAGCCTTTTTTCACGACAGGAGGACAACAGGGTGACAAGAAATAAATCATCCAGACTAGAGATAAATTGTATTATTATGTTTATCTTACCTAAAAATAAATATATATATTAATTTTAAAAAAAAAAAACTAAATACATTTTTACTATATTTTGCTAAAAACATCAAAATTAATTGTATTTTTATTTGTATTTTTTCTGACTCCTTATTACATCCAGCCATAGAATTATACATAAAAATAAACATATTTGAAATAATTAATTTTAAATTATCATAATAATTCATTTAAAATGACCATATTTAATTATTAAAATAATTGCTTGTTAATCAACAACTTTAGCATTTTATTCATTACATTTTGAAGCTCTCAGAAGCCAAGTTATGTTATATTCCTTAATATTTATTTATGCAAGTTTGAAGTATCAATTATCTAAACACAGTTTTGTTTGCATATTTTCAGGATATATATATATATATATATATATATATATATATATATATATATATATATATATATATATATATATATATATATGAAATTCTTGACTTGGTGAATTCTAGCTGTCAATATACTCCTCCCCTCTTAACCACGCCCCCAACCACGCCCTGCCCCACCCCCGACCACGCCCCCACCCCCCACCTCCCGAAATCGGAGGTCTCAAGGTTGCCAAGTATGAATCTAAGTAAGATGAAATAATTCAAATAAGGGTGATATTTGCTTATTTTCTGTCTGATAAGATCATTCTTCTCACTAAGCAGATTTTATGTTAGAGTGTTTTACTTGTTTTAAGTGTTTTGCTCCTAAATGATCTCAGTTAGATATTACAGCTTGTTGCTGAGATTTGATGACCTATATTGAGTAAAACATGCTTGAAACTAGAATATCAACTGTTGCAAAGCTGTGTCATCAACACTCACAAGTATAAAACTACTTTTCTTATTTCAAGCATGAAAAAAAAAATAATGACCTTGACACAATTGTGTCTCATAATTAAAACAGATGACAGCCAAATGGACTTTGCTGTTTTATTTTCAATGAAACAATAGAAAATAGGTACTCATATAGTAGTACAGTTGGCACAGTACAGCAAACTGACAGTTAATGTTTAAACATTTGACATTTCAAACAATTTTGAACAGAAATATTTCATGCACATTCAGATAAATTATTCAAAATTACAATAAAAAAAAAATATATATATATATATATATATATATATATATATATATTTATTCCTTGTGCACTAATTGACTGAAAGAGCATGCACTTGGCTCGATAATGTCATGTTATCCATGGAAAAATGCATTTTTAGACAATATGATTTGCCTGAGCGGCTAGGAGACCCCGAGAGTAACAAGCGCTTGCCTTGTTGCCTTTCCATTAAGAACAATAAATTAATGTTTAGTATAAATTTGCTGGTTTCAAGAAATGTAATGCTGAGCGCATATCATTATGTCAAGATAATGGCACTAGCATTTACTTCATTTAGGAATATTTTTCAACATATTAAGCAAAAAGGTCTCTTTTTTTTTTTTCTTCTACCAAGAAAAGTGCACTTGTTATTAGTGAGAATATACTTATTTTAAGGTATTTTGAGGTTCATTGAGGTTAGCTAATTTCACTTGTTTTGGAAAGTTTTGACAAGTCAAATTTTCTTGTTCTATTGGCAGATAATTTTTCTTAGTTCAAGTAAAATACCCCTCATTTTTGTATTTTTTTTCCCTTGTTTTTGAACACTGACTTTTTGCAGTGTGCAGAGCTCAGGTGACCAATCACATGCATACATTACTTCACAAAATAACACACAAGTGTGGCTCTTGCATAGTATTATAAACAATATAAATTCACTTATGTACACTGCAAAAAGTGAAATCTAAGTAAGATGAAATATGTCAAATAAGGGTGATATTTGCTTATTTTCTGTCTGATAAGATAATTCTTCTCACTAAGCAGATTTGATGTTAGAGTGTTTTACTTGTTTTAAGTGTTTTGCTCCTAAATGATCTCAGTTAGATATTACAGCTTGTTGCTGAGATTTGATGACCTATATTGAGTAAAACATGCTTGAAACTAGAATATCAAGTGTTGCAAAGCTGTGTCATCAACACTCACAAGTATAAAACTACTTTTTTAAAGTAATGAAATAAAAAATAATGACTTTGACACAATTGTGTCTCATAATTAAAACAGATGACAGCCAAATGGACTTTGCTGTTTTATTTTCAATGAAACAATAGAAAATAGGTACTCATATAGTAGTACAGTTGGCACAGTACAGTAAACTGACAGTTAATATTTAAACATTTGACATTTCAAACAATTTTGAACAGAAATATTTCATGCACATTCAGATAAATTATTCAAAATTACAATAAAAAAATAAATTAAAAAAAATTTATATATATATATATATATATATATATTCCTTGTGCACTAATTGACTGAAAGAGCACGCACTTGGCTCGATAATGTCATGTTATCGATGGAAAAATGCATTTTTAGACAATATGATTTGCCTGAGCGGCTTGTAGACCCCGAGAGTAACAAGCGCTTGCCTTGTTGCCTTTCCATTAAGAACAATAAATTAATGTTTAGTATAAATTTGCTGGTTTCAAGAAATGTAATGCCGAGCGCATATCATTATGTCAAGATAATGGCACTAGCATTTACTTCATTTAAGAATATTTTTCAACCAACTGAGAAAAAAGGTCTCATATTTGTTTTTTCTACCAAGAAAAGTGCACTTGTTATTAATGAGAATATACTTATTTTAAGGTATTTTGAGGTTCATTGAGGTTAGCTAATGTCACTTGTTTTGGAAAGTCTTGACAAGCCAAATTTTTTTGTTCTATTGGCAGATAATTTTGCTTAGTTCAAGTAAAATACCCCTCATTTTTGTAATTTTTGTTTCTTGTTTTTGAACACTGACTTTTTGCAGTGTGCAGAGCTCAGGTGACCAATCACATGCATACATTACTTCACAAAATAACACACAAGTGTGGCTCTTGCATAGTATTATAAAAAACATTGATGGAATTGTAAATAATAGCTTGTTCGCTTCTGTATCAGCATTATTTATCACACAATTTGTCATATGCCACTCAAAGCAAAGAAAGGCAATATGATCTGACATCCATCCATCCATCCATCCATCTTCTTCCGCTTATCCGAGGTCGGGTCGCGGGGGCAGCAGCCTAAGCAGGGAAGCCCAGACTTCCCTCTCCCCAGCCACTTTGTCCAGCTCTTCCTGTGGGACCCCGAGGCGTTCCCAGGCCAGCCGGGAGACATAGTCTTCCCAACGTGTCCTGGGTTTTCCCCGCGGCCTCCTACCGGTCGGACGTGCCCTAAACACCTCCCTAGGGAGGCGTTCGGGTGGCATCCTGACCAGATGCCCGAACCACCTCATCTGGCTCCTCTCAATGTGGAGGAGCAGCGGCTTTACTTTGAGCTCCTTCCGGATGACAGAGCTTCTCACCCTATCTCTAAGGGAGAGCCCCGCCACCCAGCAGAGGAAACTCATTTCGGCCGCTTGTACCCGTGATCTTGTCCTTTCGGTCATAACCCAAAGCTCATGACCATAGGTGAGGATGGGAACGTAGATGGACCGGTAAATTGAGAGCTTTGCCTTCTGGCTCAGCTCCTTCTTCACCACAACGGATCGATACAGCGTCCGCATTACTGAAGACGCCGCACCGATCCGCCTGCCGATCTCACGATCCACTCTTCCCTCTCTCGTGAACAAGACTCCGAGGTACTTGAACTCCTCCACTTGGGGCAAGATCTCCTCCCCAACCCGGAGATGGCACTCCACCCTTTTCCGGGCGAGAACCATGGACTCGGACTTGGAGGTGCTGATTCTCATCCCAGTCGCTTCACACTCAGCTGCGAACCGATCCAGTGAGAGCTGAAGATCCTGGCCAGATGAAGCCATCAGGACCACATCATCTGCAAAAAGCAGAGACCTAATCCTGCAGCCACCAAACCGGATCCCCTCAATGCCTTGACTGCGCCTAGAAATTCTGTCCATAAAAGTTATGAACAGAATGGGTGACAAAGGGCAGCCTTGGCGGAGTCCAACCCTCACTGGAAACGTGTCCGACTTACTGCCGGCAATGCGGACCAAGCTCTGGCACTGAGCATACAGGGAGCGGACTGCCACAATCAGACAGTCCGATACCCCATACTCTCTGAGCACTCCCCACAGGACTTCCCGAGGGACACGGTCGAATGCCTTCTCCAAGTCCACAAAACACATGTAGACTGGTTGGGCAAACTCCCATGCACCCTCAAGGACCCTGCCGCGAGTATAGAGCTGGTCCACAGTTCCACGACCAGGACGAAAACCACACTGCTTCTCCTGAATCCGAGGTTCGACTATCCGGCGTAGCCTCCTCTCCAGTACACCTGAATAGACCTTACCGGGAAGGCTGAGGGGTGTGATCCCACGATAGTTAGAACACACCCTCCAGTTCCCCTTCTTAAAGAGAGGAACCACCACCCCGGTCTGCCAATCCAGAGGTACCGCCCCCGATGTCCACGCGATGCTGCAGAGTCTTGTCAACCAAGACAGCCCCACAGCATCCAGAGCCTTAAGGAACTCCGGGCGGATCTCATCTACCGAGGAGCTTTTTAACTACCTCAGCAACCTCAGCCCCAGAAATAGGAGAGCCCACCACAGACTCCCCAGGCACTGCTTCCTCATAGGAAGACGTGTTGGTGGGATTGAGGAGGTCTTTGAAGTATTCCCTCCACCGATCCACAACATCCGCAGTCGAGGTCAGCCGAACACCATCCTCGCCATACACGGTGTTGATAGTGCACTGCTTCCCCTTCCTTAGGCGACGGATGGTGGTCCAGAATTGCTTCGAAGCCGTCCGGAAGTCGTTTTCCATGGCCTCACCGAACTCCTCCCATGTCCGAGTTTTTGCCTCTGCGACCGCTGAAGCCGCACACCGCTTGGCCTGTCGGTACTTGTCCGCTGCCTCCGGAGTCCTATGAGCCAAAAGAACCCGATAGGACTCCTTCTTCAGCTTGACGGCATCCCTCACCGCCGGCGTCCACCAACGGGTTCTAGGATTACCGCCACGACAAGCACCAACCACCTTGCGGCCACAGCTCCAATCAGCCGCCTCGACAATAGAGGCGCGGAACATGGTCCGTTCGGACTCAATGTCCAGCGCCTCCCTCGTGACATGTTCAAAGTTCTTCCGGAGGTGGGAATTGAAACTCTCTCTGACAGGAGACTCTGTTCCCAGCAAACCCTCACAATGCGTTTGGGCCTGCCAGGTCTGTCCGGCATCCTCCCCCACCATCGCAGCCAACTCACCACCAGGTGGTGATCGGTAGAAAGCTCCGCCCCTCTCTTCACCCGAGGCCGCAAATCCGATGACACAACTACAAAGTCGATCACGGAACCGCGGCCTAGGGTGTCCTGGTGCCAAGTGCACATATGGACACCCTTATGTTTGAACACGGTGTTCGTTATGGACAATCTGTGACGGGCACAAAAGTCCAATAACAAAATACCGCTCGGGTTCAGATCCGGGCAGCCTTTCTTCCCAATCACGCCTCTCCAGGTTTTCCGATTACGCTTTCTTCTCCGATGTCTTTGCGTGTGAGGTTTGCTCCCTTGAAACTTACAAGAACAAGAAAATGCAAATCTGGTGCACTTATTGTAATATCATTAAAAGCTTTGTTGTCATTCTGGCACGGGACAAGAGATTAAAGCAGACCGTTCCATCTTGGGAAGCAGAGTAGTGGAAGAATTAAACCGCAGGGTGACTTTAACCAAGACGACAGAAGATTCAATCAAAAACTGACAACAAACAAGTCTTGTAGAGGTGAGGGCGAATCTTAATGCGATTGGAGCTAAAGCTCAGACAGTGAGCCGCCTCCATTAAAGCATGCCACAAGGCCCAGATAAGACAGCTGAGTCTGGGATTTAGAGCTTTGGCTTATCGTCATCTTCACACACTGTCTCACCGAGAGCAAAGTACACGGCCCCTAAATCCTCTGCGACTGGTAGCCAAGTTTGTCTTTGGGCTGCAGGTGCCGTCCAAATCGGGAACAGGTAGTCTAATGTCTTGTAATGCTCCGATAGCAGCTTCATCTCTCAACATCCTTCAAACACATGCCAACATTTACCACTCGGTAGGCAAAAGCTGGGATAAGATTACCCAGAGTGAGAGTGGAGTACTGTTTCCGGAATAACATCTCTTATATATTCCATCCAGCCAACATGTGTTCTGCGAGATTAACGCATAATCTTAACAACGTTTAATGAGTGCCAGTTTGTGGGCTTCCGGCTGAGGCAGGAAAAAGTAAAACGTGGTTGCTCCACTTTAAATCCTGTTTATTGAATTAATAAGAACCTTAAAAGATCAGGAATTAGACTTGCACATTTACACACTTAATAGTAGTTTCATGTCATGAATGTCATCGTAGCATTTGAAAACTTTTCATGTGACATTCATCTTTAAGCGATCACTGTATTACTAGTACAAACCCCGTTTCCATATGAGTTGGGAAATTGTGTTAGATGTAAATATAAATGGAATACAATGATTTGCAAATCCTTGTCAACCCATATTCAGTTGAATATGCTACAAAGACAACATATTTGATGTTCAAACTGATAAACATTTCTTTTTTTTTGCATATAATCATTAACTTTAGAATTTGATGCCAGCAAAGAAGTTGGGAAAGGTGGCAATAAATACTGATAAAGTTGAGGAAGGCTCATCAAACACTTATTTGGAACATCCCACAGGTGAGCAGGCTAATTGGGAACAGGTGGGTGCCATGATTGGGTATAAAAGTAGATTCCATGAAATGCTCGGTCATTCACAAACAAGGATGGGGCGAGGGTCACCACTTTGTCAACAAATGCGTGAGCAAATTGTTGAACAGTTTAAGAAAAACCTTTCTCAACCAGCTATTGCAAGGAATTTAGGGATTTCACCATCTACGGTCCGTAATATCATCAAAGGGTTCAGAGGATCTGGACAAATCACTGCACGTAAGCAGCTAAGCCCGTGACCTTCGATCCCTCAGGCTGTACTGCATGAACAAGCGACATCAGTGTGTAAAGGATATCACCACATGGGCTCAGGAACACTTCAGAAACCCACTGTCAGTAACTACAGTTGGTCGCTACATCTGTAAGTGCAAGTTAAAACTCTCCTATGCGAGGCGAAAACCGTTTATCAACAACACCCAGAAACGCCGTCGGCTTCGCTGGGCCTGAGCTCATCGAAGATGGACTGATACAAAGTGGAAAAGTGTTCTGTGGTCTGACGAGTCCACATTTCAAATTGTTTTTGGAAACTGTGAACGTCGTGTCCTCCGGACCAAAGAGGAAAAGAACCGTCCGGATTGTTATAGGCGCAAAGTGGAAAAGCCAGCATGTGTGATGGTATGGGGGTGTATTAGTGCCCACGACATGGGTAACTTACACATCTGTGAAGGCGCCATTAATGCTGAAAGGTACATACAGGTTTTGGAGCAACATATGTTGCCATCCAAGCAACGTTACCATGGACGCCCCTGCTTATTTCAGCAAGACAATGCCAAGCCACGTGTTACATCAACGTGGCTTCATGGTAAAAGAGTGCGGGTACTAGACTGGCCTGCCTGTAGTCCAGACCTGTCTCCCATTGAAAATGTGTGGCGCATTATGAAGCCTAAAATAGCACAACGGAGACCCCCGGACTGTTGAACAACTTAAGCTGTACATCAAGCAAGAATGGGAAAGAATTCCACCTGAGAAGCTTCAAAAAACGTTTACTGAGTGTTGTTAAAAGGAATGGTGATGTAACACAGTGGTGAACATGCCCTTTCCCAACTACTTTGTCACGTGTTGCAGCCATGAAATTCTAAGTTAATTATTATTTGCAAAAAAATAAATAAAGTTTATGAGTTTGAACATCAAATATGTTGTCTTTGTAGTGCATTCAACTGAATATGGGTTGAAAATGATCTGCAAATCATTGTATTCTGTTTATATTTACATCTAACACAATTTCCCAACTCATATGGAAACGGGGTTTGTAGTTGGAATTCCATATGCATAAATAACTGAAGAATTACCAAGCACACATCAGTAATGAGCACTTAATTTTGGACACTAAATAGACAAAATGGAAAAATGTAGAACATTTGCGCTCCAACTAACGTCCAAATCCTGCTTTCTTCTCAAACATGAGGCCATACTGGAAATCCCTAACCTCAATTTATGTAATCCAAAACCCTCACATGAACTTCAGCTGAGCTCTGGCTTTCAAGAGGTATTTGGAAGTTAAAGTCTCAGATCAGATTTGAACAGATTAGAATTAAGAGTTGGAAGTCTGGGAGGGTTGGATATGAGGATTTGTACTGCTCCACGAGACGGCCTTGTCAGTGATAAGTTATACTGAGCCAAGGGTAAGAGGATTGCCCGGGCTAATCCCAATCAAAAGACATACCATGTGAATTACATCCCGAAACAGGTTTGCTTACAAAGATTAGACGCGTGCATGTAAATCCTGTCATACTCTACTTGCTGCTGGAAGATGAGCCTGCAAAGTACAAACACAAACATGTGCTTTGTACCCTGCTTCATGTGCTGGCTTCAGGTTGGCAACTGATGTCCTCCGTTTCCTAGACTGCAACAGGCTTTGGACTATTCTGTGGGAAGAGAAAGCCACCAAAGCGCTTAAATTCACCCTGGTTTTGATTTGAAACAATGAACACCAATCTGGTTTCTTAACAGGAGCTGTGTCAAACCCTCAAATGGCATGGCATGGTAGTAGACCGACACAGTATAACCTGTATCCAATGAATTCAACAAAGAAGTTTACATTATCTGTAAACAAAGACATCCTCTGCCCTGAATCCTCGTCTACAGTTTTTAAAAATGCAGTACACAATAATCAATCAACTTGTGTTAGGTTTCTAGTGTATTCCATATATTCATTTACTTGTGGCGGGCTACAGAGTTTGGTAAATATGTGCCTTTAAGTAGAAATCAGTATATGCTGTTTTGCCTATGAGTGATTTATTAATCTAGTTCAGTGGTTCTTAACCTGGGTTCGATGGAACCCTAGGGGTTCGGTGAGTCGGGCTCAGGGGTTTGGCGTAGGTCGAGACACACCCGACTCAACGTGTAAATAAAAACTTCTCCCTATCGGCGTATTACGGATACGACAACAGCAGAAGTCAGGCTGATTTGCAGGTGTGTAATTTGTTGTGAGTTTATGCACTGTGTTGGTTTTGTTCTTTGAACAAGGTGATGTTCATGCACGCTTCATTTTGTGCACCAGTAAATAAACATGGTAACACTTTAGTATGGGGAACATATTCACCATTAATTAGTTGCTTATTAACATGCAAATTAGTAACATATTGGCTCTTAACTAGTCATTATTAAGTACTTATTAATGCCTTATTCCCCATGGCCTTATTATAACCCTAACCCTCTAACCCTGGCCCTAACCCGCTAACCCTAACCAAATAACTGTACATTAAGTCTTTGTTACTTAGAAAATGTTCCCCTAGTGTCCAAATAACTCTAAATTAAGTCTTTGCTACTTAGAATATGTTCCCCTAGTGTCCAAATAACTCTAAATTATGTCTTTGTTACTTAGAATATGTTCCCCTAGTGTCCAAATAACTCTAAATTAAGTCTTTGTTACTTAGAATATGTTCCCCTAGTGTCCCAAAAACTCTAAATTTAGTCTTTGTTATTTAGAATATGTTCCCCGAGTGTCCAAAAAACTCTAAATTAAGTCTTTGTTACTTAGAATGTGTTCCCCTAGTGTCCAAATAACTCTAAATTAAGTCTTTGTTACTTAGAATATGTTCCCCTAGTGTCCAAAAAACTCTAAATTATGTCTTTGTTACTTAGAATATGTTCCCCTAGTGTCCAAATAACTCTAAATTAAGTCTTTGTTACTTAGAATATGTTCGCCGAGTGTCCAAATAACTCTAAATTAAGTCTTTGTTACTTAGAATATGTTCCCCTACATATTAGCACGGCAAGCAATGGCGGCAGTTTGTTCCCGCAGACGAGCGAGCTAAACCCCCTGGATGTCTTGGCTCACACCGTCCCTTATGCCACCGAAGATGATCAAGAGAAGAATATCGACCCTAGCTTCCCTGGCCTGCTGACATCAACTCCAAAACTGGACAGATCAGCTTTCAGGAAAAGAGCGCCGATGAGGGTATGTCTACAGAATATATTAATAGATGAAAACTGGGCTGTCTGCACTCTCAAAGTGCATGTTGTTGCCAAATGTATTTCATATGCTGTAAACCTAGTTCATATTTGTTAGTTTCCTTTCATGCCAAACAAACACATACCAATCGTTGGTTAGAAGGCGATCGCCGAATTCGTCCTCGCTTTCTCCCGTCGTGTCGTTTTCGTCGGTTTCGCTTGCATACGGTTCAAACCGATATGGCTCAATAGCTTCAGTTTCTTCTTCAATTTCGTTTTCACTACCTGCCTCCACACTACAACCATCCGTTTCAATACATGCGTAATCTGTTGAATCGCTTAAACCGCTGAAATCCGAGTCTGAATCCGAGCTAATGTCGCTATACCTTGCTGTTCTTTCCGCCATGTTTGTTTGTGTTGGCATCACTATGTGACGTCACAGGAAAATGGACGGGTGTATATAACGATGGTTAAAATCAGGCACTTTGAAGCTTTTTTTAGGGATATTGCGTGATAGGTAAAATTTTGAAAAAATCTTCGAAAAATAAAATAAGCCACTGGGAACTGATTTTTAATGGTTTTAACCCTTCTGAAATTGTGATAATGTTCCCCTTTAAAACACCAAAACAAAAAGGCTTTCAGAGGGAAGGGTCTGCTAATTATCCAATGGGCAGTGAAGATAGTGGTTACTCAGGGCTGAGAATTACACTTATTTATTTCTCTTCCTGTTTGACATGGGAGATTCTACCATGGCATCGCGCTGTAATACTAGGCATTTCTGTTAAGACGTCAAAGAATGTTACTCTCTGCTGTGGTAAAAGAAATATTCAGAAGCACTGAACAAACAAGACTTGTATCTCTGGCCCAGAAATGCTTCAAAGAGCACATGCCTGCTGGGACTGGCTGTGAAATGTAGAGCAGTGTTGGCTGCTTAGCTTTGCATTTCAGCCAGAGTAAGCTTTTAAGAAGACAGCAGAACCCTGGGCAGAGCTGTGAAACCGGGGGAGAGTGGGGTGTGAGGCCAAAGCTTTTGTACAGCAGCATTGCAACCAGAAATCCCTGCAGTTTCATAAATTATTATTTGATATATTCTGGTCTGCATGCGGCATTCTATGGTTAATAAGACATGGAGCCTCGGAGTTACACCGGGCCATAAGTCCGTGCTGCTGAATAAAAATGATGAATAATACAACACTTTAAAGACGGAATGAATCTGTTGGGGCCTCGTATGTACAAGAGAGATACGGTAGTTACCCTCAACCCATCCCCATCAGGGCTAGTAAAAAAATACAGCAAAGCAAACCTATTTTGTTGCAGATTGAATAAATGTAAATGCTCTAGGGCACGGTGTAAATGTAAAGCACTGAGAGGAAATCAGCAGGAGAGAGCGTAAGAAAAACCATCAGGCAATTGTGCAGAAGTCTGTGCAGCTCTATAGAGCATGCTGAATAGAGGTCTCCCTCTGCAGTATAACGGCTCATAAAGCCGCAAATGGTATTTCCACTTCATTCAATCTCAGGGCCATGTTCCAAGGAGCTCTTCAACGCTGGAATTGAACCCATTAGCAATCGATTAAAGAGCCAGCAGGCAGTCACTACTCAGCCAGCGGAGAGGGTGGGGTCTGGCGGGCGTTGGGGCCTACTGGCCAGCAGAAGCTCCTGGGGGATTGAGGTTCAAATCTTTGTTTATGTAGAAATAGCGGAAAGCCCGCTAACCTTGGCTCGCACCCCTGCTGAGCTGATTAAGACCGATCTAGTACGTTGCGTCCAGTTGCACCGAATGCAGAGCACGGGACCATTTGATTGACATATCATGTCCCTGATGAGCAAGATGCAGATTAGACGGCACCCACAGGACACCTGCTTTGACCAATTTGATGAGCATATTCATAAGTCCAGTCGAATCTTTGCGCCTTGGATGTTTACCTAGACCGCGTGTGATATGAATGATGAACAATTTGACCTTTGCAAGAAGATTTGAATTTCAATTGAGGAGCCACAAACCGATCCATGGAGCTATATGAACATGCTTGAGTGGTTCAATGTAATTAGCTCAGGATTACAGCAATGTCCTCAGGTCATTAGCACAGGTCCGTTGGGCAAATAATGGTTACACATGTAGGAGAGGGCGGGGAGATTCATTGGAGTGTATCAAAACAGAATTCATCCTACTCGTCAGAGCAATATGTGCTCCATACATAGCAGCCTGTCAGCTTTTATTCATGAAGCCGACCTTTGTCTGCACGGGCCTCATAACTGACATTTTCAATTACACTGCAAACAACATATCAATATGCATGGATTTTGCAGCCAATATCAGAGCAAACAGAGTCATTTGGCGAGCGGAGTCTGTCAGGGGAGAGAAATAGGGCAGACATGTCAAGGTCAGGATTTTGTTAATGAGGGACGGGCCGCTGAATAATTGAATGAGCCGAGCAATATCGACTGTTGAAGCAGAAGCGTTTAAAGCGTTGGCGATCGTTGAGGAAAATCCTCCCAGCACTTTATGTTCCATGGCAGTAATTTATGCGCGGGCATCCAAGCGGGTGCCCTAGGCTTCACAGCACTGAAGGCACAAAGCAATGAGTGGATTAACCAAGCACACTTTAGAAACAGCAACCAAGCGTGGAAGTCATTCCTGTGGATGAAGTGATGGCCCTGGTGCTGCAATTCTTCAGCTGTGCATTTTAAATAGACTAATAAATGGCGAGGAGAGAGGCGCTGAATATGTGCTTAGTGCACTTTGCAAAGACATGAAAAGAAAATGTGCAGAGAATGCCAATGCCGAAAGTGGTCATGTGTTGCACATACAAAATCATGTTCGTCCTTCGTTTTCGAAGACGACCAGGTGACTTCACGTTGATTTGTGTGTGTGAAGATGGCTGATGAGGCCTATCGTTGCGCGGAATGACTGCAGTGAGTGCAGGTTATGGCTGGGGTTGGCTGGCTGAGAGGGAGGAACTGTCTCTGGTCTTGCGGAGCTGTTGCTTCTGTTCGGCTTCACAGATGCATTTTTCCTCGAAGTCTGCTACACCATGCCAGACTGCAGAGCGCCAGTTTGAACGGTGTTGTGCATCGGCTTCCCAGGTCTCTGGGTCCAGACCACAGCCCTTGAGACTGGCCTTTAGGGTGTCCTTGAAGTGTTTCCGCTGTCCGCCGCGTGAGCGCTTTCCATGGTGCAGTTCACCGTACAGGAGCATTTTTGGCAGGTGTTCATCTGACATGCGGCAGACATGGCCAGCCCATCTCAGTTGGGAACGCTTGAGGATGGCATAGATGCTCTCCATCTTAGCCCTGTGGAGGACTTCAGTGTCTGGGATCTTGTCCTGCCACCTGATGTTGAGAAGCCTCCTGAGGGATCTCATGTGGAAGGCGTTAAGCTGTTTAGCATGCCGGCTGTATACAGTCCAGGTCTCACAGGCATACAGCAGGGCAAGTAGGACAACAGCACGGTCGACCTTAAAGGGGAACCAGACCAGACCTATGTAAGCGTCAATATATACCTTGATGTTGCAGAAAAAAGACCATATATTTTTTTAACCGATTTCCGAACTCTAAATGGGTGAATTTTGGCGAATTAAACGCCTTTCTATTATTCGCTCTCGGAGCGATGACGTCACAACGTGACGTCACATCGAGAAGCAATCCGCCATTTTCTCAAACACATTACAAACACCGAATCAAATTAGCTCTGTTATTTTCCGTTTTTTTCGAATGTTTTCCGTACCTTGGAGACATCATGCCTCGTCGGTGTGTTGTCGGAGGGTGTAACAACACGAACAGGGACGGATTCAAGTTGCACCAGTGGCCCAAAGATGCCAAAGTGGCAAGAAATTGGACGTTTGTTCCGCACACTTTACCGACGAAAGCTATGCTACGACAGAGATGGCAAGAATGTGTGGATATCCTGCGACACTCAAAGCAGATGCCTTTCCAACGATAAAGTCAAAGAAATCTGCCGCCAGACCCCCATTGAATCTGCCGGAGTGTGTGAGCAATTCAGGGACAAAGGACCTCGGTAGCACGGCAAGCAATGGCGGCAGTTTGTTCCCGCAGACGAGCGAGCTAAACCCCCTGGATGTCTTGGCTCACAACGTCCCTTATGCCACCGAAGATGATCAAGAGAAGAATATCGACCCTAGCTTCCCTGGCCTGCTGACATCAACTCCAAAACTGGACGGATCAGCTTTCAGGAAAAGAGAGCGGATAAGGGTATGTCTACAGAATATATTAATTGATGAAAATTGGGCTGTCTGCACTCTCAAAGTGCATGTTGTTGCCAAATGTATTTCATATGCTGTAAACCTAGTTCATAGTTGTTAGTTTCCTTTAATGCCAAACAAACACATACCAATCGTTGGTTAGAAGGCGATCGCTGAATTCGTCCTCGCTTTCTCCCGTGTCGCTGGCTGTCGTGTCGTTTTCGTCGGTTTCGCTTGCATACGGTTCAAACCGATATGGCTCAATAGCTTCAGTTTCATCTTCAATTTCGTTTTCGCTACCTGCCTCCACACTACAACCATCCGTTTCAATACATGCGTAATCTGTTGAATCGCTTAAACCGCTGAAATCCGAGTCTGAATCCGAGCTAATGTTGCTATAGCTTGCTGTTCTATGCGCCACTATGTGACGTCACAGGAAAATGGACGGGTGTATATAACGATGGTTAAAATCAGGCACTTTGAAGCTTTTTTTAAGGATATTGCGTGATGGGTAAAATTTTGAAAAAAACTTCGAAAAATAAAATAAGCCACTGGGAACTGATTTTTAATGGTTTTAACCCTTCTGAAATTGTGATAATGTTCCCCTTTAAGCCGTTTAGCATGCCGGCTGTATACAGTCCAGGTCTCACAGGCATACAGCAGGGCGGGTAGGACAACAGCACGGTAGACCTTAAGTTTGGTCCGTAGGCTAAGCCCTCTGCGCTCCCAGACAGAACTGCGGAGTCGGCCAAATGCAGCACTCCCACACGCTATCCTATGCATGGCCTCCTCGTCGATGTTGCCCACGCGTGACAAGGTGCTACCCAGGTAGACAAACTTTTCAGCAGCTTTGAGGTCTTCACCATGGGGCTCAGTGTACGGGTCTCCAGGAGCAGGTTGATGCATAACCTCTGTTTTCTTTCTACTGATGGTGAGTCCAAAGTCTGAGCATCCTGTGGCAAAGTTGTTCATGCTCAGTTGCATTCCCAGCTCGTTGGAAGCATTCAGGGCACAGTCGTCCGCAAAGAGTAAAATACGTACAAAATACGTCGTAGCAGTAACACAAGGTGATGCTGTGGTCTAAGTAAACGTATTTCTGAAATAAAAACATGATGTGATGAACACGTCTGGCATAACTGCTGACATCAGACGATGCTAACGAATTTGCCAAGCTAACATGTCTGTTACAAATTCTCATAACTGCGCAAGCACCACTTTTATAGTTGCCACTTTTGAGAGTTCAGTCATATTTTTTGTGTCACTACAGGATGCTGCATTGATTCAAAGCTTTTGGAACGTTCACTAAAACCCCAGATCTCTTTGCTGACACCAACTGTTTGAATACTGTAAGGCGGCAGAAACTAACTGCTGATGACCGCTAGCAAGGCAAGCTAACCATCGCTTACCTCAGAGCTTCAAAGCCTTCTAACTCCAACAGCATTTTTATACATTTATAACACTTCCTTGTGGTCTACATGACATGTAATTGTGGTTCTTTGGTAAAAAAAAAAATTGTTTTACAGACCTGTTTTCGGTGACTGCCACCAGCCATCTGTTTTGAGTGACTTTCACCACAACACAACATCCCAGATGATATAGCGAAATCAGCGGGCTCACCGTAGTTTGTTGTCGGCACTAAGGAAGGAGACAAAGATACGGGCAGACGAGAGAGAGGAACAAAGCCTGGCTGGCGTACAGGTCTGGAACTATACTCTGACTAATGTTGAACTACCAAGTCTGTAACTTTGTAATGCTACACCCTGGATGTATACACGTGTATATTGACAGTTTTTCTATTCTATATCACGTAAATAACTCGGCTGCACGGCTGTTTCAAGTTATAGAGCCAGAGCCTACGACTTACTTTGCTAACGTACTAAAAGATTATGTTACTTACTCATCCATTGCCAAACACAGTAGAATTAAAAGTAGATTTTAAGAAATTCATTATTTTGCTGCAGGACGGTGACACTATTGTCTTACATTAGAAGGCTAAGCCAGCTACACAACAAATTGAGCTAACATTGCTAACGTACCAATCACACATTTGCGACCTCATTTTCTCCTCCATTGTCATAAATAGTAGACACCGACTTCTTAGCTTCTGGGAAAATCCATTTTATACTGCTGCAGGTTTGTGAAGCAGGAAGTGGTTTGCTTTGCACGAATGAAGAGATACTTAAAAAGGTTAGCCAGACACTTCTTACTTCTCTAGGCTGGAGGATTGAATAGTGTCCTAAGTTGGGTAATACAATCAAGAACAGAGCATTTTGTTGTTCGGGTTGTATCTTGGGCATGTTGTCTTGTCGTGCAGACTACAAATGCTGCTACGAAGAAAAAAAATGCCGGCAGTTTGGGTACATTTATACCACATATATGAATAATCCGCTGATGGCGTTCCCAATTTGTGACATCACCAATTGTCCACATTCCAAACAGCTTGTTTGAAGGCAAATTTGTTTTATAGATATATCTGCAATGACTCCATGCTTTGATTTCAACTTTTCAGGACGTATGCAGATCCCAAATGCACAACAGCAGGTACCAATAGGTAAGACGTGGATTGGCTTCGCATTATCGGGCCACTTTAATCACAGTGTGGTGGAAGTACTTATGAGGGCATCAGTAGTATATGCTGTCGGCCAGCCTCCTCCCGCTCTGCTTCAGGTTGTGAGTGTGGGCTGCAGCCTGGAGACTCCTGTGTCATTCCCTCTCGTCTCATGCCCTCCCACCTGCACTGGATATTACAAGAGGTGAAACAAAAGAAACAGTTTTCTTTTCAACCATCTCTGATAAAAAATGTTTTAAAACATAATGTTTGTCTCCTAGATTTACAGTATATTTTCCTGCGTACATTTTCAAAAGATACATTCCCATACATTTGTAGAGGGTGTGGCATACTTACTTACTTACTTAGTCCTCTTGCACTTCAGAGCGCGTAGAGCCGACCATAGCAACCAGGTCTCTCCATCTGGGTCTGTTGTGGGCAAGGTGTTGAGCTTGTGCCATAGTCACATTGCAGGCCTTAAGGTCCTGGGCTAATACATCCAGCCAGCGAGTGCTGGGGGTGCCTCTAGGGTGTCTCCAGCCAGCTCGCTGCGGGTTGAAGTCCAGGATTTTGCGCGTGGGGTGTTCCCCCGGCAGGCGGATGACAAGGCCATAACAGCGCACTCGCCGCATTGCTGCGAGGCGAGAGGCTGGGAGCTGTTGGGTTAGCTCTCTTAGGGTCTTGTTGGTGACATGCTGGCTCCACGTGATGCCTTCTATCCTCCTGAGGGCTCTGGAATCAAAGCCATCTAGCCTGGCCGCCAGGGTGTTATTCAGCGGCCATGTTTCCGAGCCGTACAGAAGGACAGAGATGACAGAGGAATTGTAGACCCTCAACTTGAGATATGTGCCGGTGTCGCCACAACGGTCTCCACAAGGACTGCATGACGGAGGCCGCAAGGGCGCGACGGCGGTCCACCTGTCGTTTGAGGTCGCCGGTGTTGGTGACTGTCGAGCCGAGGTATCTGAAGGTAGGGACAAAGTGGACAGGGGTATCCTCAAATAAGAAGGGTGGTGGGTCTGGTCCATCGCCGATATGCATGAGTTCGGTTTTGGGCCAGCTGATTTTCAGGCCGAGCTGTTTGGTCTCCTCATCAAACACACCGAGGGCCTCCCTGAGCTGGTCAGCGGTCTCACTGAACAGGGTGGTGTCATCGGCGTATTCGAGGTCCTTTAGGGTGTAGTTTCCAAGTGACACCCCGGGGACTCGCACACAGACTCTGGACATCAGGTGGTCGATGACACAGTTAAATAGTTCTGGTGCGGCAACACAGCCTTGCCTGACCCCGCTGTTGATGGGGAACCACTCAGAGTCTTTACAGCTCACACGCACACAGCTTTCTGCACCCTGATACAACTGCTGAAAGAGTGTGGTGATTTTAGTTGGGACTCCGAGGAACTTCAGGATGTTCCAGAGGGACCCGTGGTCCCCAGTGTCGAAGGCAGCCTTAAGGTCAATGAAGGCAATGTAGAGGTGCCGGTCCTTTCTGAACTCCCGGGCCTTTTCTATTAAGAGCCGGATGGCAGAGATGTGATCCGTGGTGGAACGATTGGGCATGAAGCCGGCCTGTACTTGGCGGCGTCTGCTTCTGGTTGCAGGTAGAGCTCGGGTGAGTAATATGCGGGTAAATAGTTTACCGGGGATGGAGAGGAGTGTGATCCCTCTATGGTTGCTGCAGGTCAGCTGGTTTCCCTTATGCTTCCAAAATGGTAATATAATGCCCCGCCTCCAGTCATCAGGCAGCGACTCAGAGGGTGTGGCATAGAGGGTCTTATTTGCAATCTAAAGGAAGTGCCTCCGCACACGAACCGCTTGCAGGCCTATACAGTCAGTTGATCAAAAATGTGACTGGGGAGCAACATTCACACCAAAGCATGCATATCCAGTACATATTATCTAGACCACAGGAAAGTGTTTTAAAATATAAATAGGTTCCCCTTTTAGGAAATGATGAAAGGGATCACGTTATATCTCAGATGATGTGTCAGATCCAGGGAAAGCACGAGTCAGTGGCAAGAATAATACAGTATGTGATTATGGCCTTGCTCACACTGCAGGTCAATTCTGATGATTTGGCCCAGATGTGACCTGTTTTGGATTTGTTCATGTCAATGTCCATCCATCCATTTTCTACCGCTTGTCCTGATTGGGGTCGCAGAATTCTTGCCAACTTTGAAACCTCCGAATTCGGGACATGGGGGGGTGTTGGGGTCATGGTTGCGGGGGCGGGGTTGGGGTTAAGGTGCAGGCAGCATACCCCTTCCCCTTCCAGCTGTCCTGGATGAAATGAAATTCTTTTGTTCCAATCATTTTGGAACTTGCAAACGTACTTCTTCTTCTTACTCGTCGTCGCCATGTCTCTTCTTCGTTCTTCTGCTTTGTCTCCTTGTTGTGTGTGCAGTTGTGCACTGAGCTCCAAAAGCCGTAGATGTTATTGTAGCGTCCCGTGACCCCGAAAGGGACAAGTGGTTAGAGTGTCCGCCCTGAGATGGGTAGGTTGCAGTGATGTGCGGTGAGGTTGATGGCTGGTGAGGCACTGACTTCATCACAGTCAGATTTACAAACATATGAACCCTAAAGAGTATCTTATTCACCATTTGATTGGCAGCAGTTAACGGGTTATGTTTAAAAGCTCATACCAGCATTCTTCCCTGCTTGGCACTCAGCATCAAGGCTTGGAATTGGGGGTTAAATCACCAAAAATGATTCCCAGGCGCGGCGCCGCTGCTGCCCACTGCTCCCCTCACCTCCCAGGGGGTGAACAAGGGGATGGGTCAAATGCAGAGGACAAATTTCATTACACCTAGTGTGTGTGTGACAATCATTGGTACTTTAACTTAACTTTAACTTTACACATACAAACTGGGGCACACAAAAAAGCACATTTAATAAAAAAAAACGTTATTATGGTCTTACCTTTACTTAGAAATTAAGTCCATGCACCGCAACTAAAGCCCTCGCTTAAACTTTCCACGTGCAAGATTGAATCTATTTAAAAAAGTGTAACCGAGGGTTTATAAATGTCGCCTATACTGTATGAAACTACAAAATAACAAACACGGAGGCTCCAGTTTACACGAGGACCGCTTTATTTACCTTCTTTCAAAAACCTCCGCAACGTGACATCACTTCCGCTCTTAGCACCTTCAAAATAAGAGCTCAAGGCATATACTGTATAACAGCGCATAACAGGAACTTAACATCACAAAGAGGAAAGCCCATGAAAATAGGTTACAAAAGTTACTTAATAAGAAGCCAAAAAGTGCAAAAACAATAATGTTCGTGTTGGAGGAGTTGTGAATTAGGTACACCTGCAGTCTGCAGGTGTATCTGCACAGCAGGCCAGTAGTTAGCCGAGTCATTGCGCAATCCATGTTGCGGCACTGAGTGACGTGCCTCAACTGGCTGCTGATCACCGCACCGTCTCTTCTCAGTATTTGAACGGCAAATGTGAAAATTCAGCGATTTTGAATAAAAATAATCTAAAACTGGTGAAGTTAAATGGAAAATAACTTTATAGTATAATCACTGGATACATATAACAATTTAATTTTTTTTTTTCTTTTTACATTTTTTTTCTTTCCATGATGGCAGGTGAGGCCCCGCCTCACCTGCCTCTAGTGACTGCACGTCACTGGTAGGTTGTGAGTTCAAACCCCGGCCGAGTCATACCAAAGACTATAAAAATGGGAGCCATTGCCTCCCTGCTTGGCACTCAGCATCAAGGGTTGGAATTGGGGGTTAAATCACCAAAAATGATTCCCGGGCACGGCCACCGCTGCTGCCCACTGCTCCCCTCACCTCCCAGTGGGTGAACAAGGGGATGTGTCAAATGCAGAGGTCACATTTCACCACACCTAGTGTGTGTGTGACTATCATTGGTACTTTAACTTGAAATGGATGAATGGATGGATGCTCCAAATGCCTTGAATGCTTTCTTTACTCGCGTGTCTTCTCAGGGATGTTAGCATTTTCGTCAGATGCTCATTGATGCCTCAGCAATGCAACCTCGCATTTTTCGTCGATGAACTTTATGATGACAGGTGTGTTGTTATTCCTGCTAGACATCGGAATGCACGTGTCGATGTTGTTGACATCCACATCAACCGGTACCAAAATGCATTTCGATACTTTTCGGTACGTTTCTAAATAAAAAATTGCATTGTTGGCTTTATTTTAACAAAACTAATGAGGGTATATGAAACATATTGTTACGGCTCAGGCTCCTGCCAACGCCGCTCATCCGTCTGTGCGCACCTCGGGACACGCCCACGGGTGCGCACATCCAGGGACGCGCCGCGCGCGTCCCCGCCCTGCAGCAGCCACCAGCTGCAATCACTCGCTGGCAATCTTCACACCTGGAACTGATGAGGGCGAGCTGGTTAAAAGACCAGTGGACCCTAGGATCGGCGCGGGAACTTAGTTTTCTCATGGTGTACCGTAAGCAACAAGCTTTATGCTCGATTCATGTTTCCTCTCCGTGCCTTGATTTGTCCCTTGTCTTCTCCCGTGTCCCCGCAGTACCCTCCGTCGCCTGTAAAGTGAGCTGTGCGTCTCACTTTCGCCTGGATCTCCCTCTGGACTCTGACTGCCTCCTTCGTTCCTAGACCTTTTTCTCGCCCCTGGATTCTTACGCCTCACTCTCGCCCCGGATCATCTGCCTGCCTCTTGGACCCCTTTTGCCTTGCCCTCTTTGGACTTGTCTGCTCCCTCATCCAACAGAACGGTAATACACAACAGCTAACTACGCACATAGTCTAACACCACTCACTCTAGGGTTTTGTCACACACTCCATTTCATTAGTTTAGTTTATATTAGTATTGTTTGTTATTATTATATATATTGAATATACAATATATATATATAATAAATGATTGTACATACTTCCCCCTGGTGTCTGTTTGCCGTCACCTCCTCTCAGTAAAACACAACACATATGTTTCTTATTGCAAGTTTGTCCTTAAATAAAATAGTGAACATTCTAGACAACTTTTCTTTTATTACTAAGTAAACTAACAAAGGCTCCTAATTTATCTGCTGACATATGCAGTAACATATTGTGTCTGTCAATACGTGGACCTTGGAGTGTTGTGTTTTCCTGGAATGCAAAAGAAAGTTGGCGCGGGCAAGGCGTGAAGGTGAGTACATGTTTTATTTTAAACACTAACAGACTACAAAAAAGGAAGCAAACAAAAGGCGCGCACAATGGCGGAGAACAAACTTGACTGGGAGTGCATTCCATATTGATGTGGCATAGAAGGAGAATGAGGTAAGACCTTCGTTAGATCGGAATCTGGGTTTAGCGTGGTTTGTGGAGCTCCCCCTGGTGTTGTGGTCATGTCGGTCATTTACGTTAAGGAAGTAGTTTGACATGCACTTTTTATAGACCAGGCTCAGTGCAAGTTGTTTTACTCTGTCCTCCACCCTGAGCCAGCCCACTTTGGAGAAGTGGGTTGGATCTTAGTAAATCAGAACCTTTGTGTAGACGGAAGAAGAAAAAATCATTTAAAAAAAACAATGAAATGCTTGTGTTTGTCTGGACATTGCAGTAATCAGCATGCAGAACTCTTCATGCAACAAGCCGTTCTTGTGCTTTAAACCTTCAACCCCGTCGCCGCTCTGCAGGTTGAGAGCTATGAGAAGGAGGGTGAGGGGGGCAGGGGGGTGCGCCTAATCCCTCTATGTAATTACTGCTCCTTGCAATGGCCAGAGCATCTCTGTGTAAATCAGATTAGCCGGTCTAAATCGTTCTCGTTTCTCTCAAGCCTATCAAAGAATCCCTTATCTACGCCCAGAGAGATAAACAACACAGAGACGGGCACTCCTGAAAAACCTCCCGCAACCCCAAAAGACACGGCCTGATTATTTGCTGGGCGCAAGAAAGCAAACACTCTGGCCATGATACACAAACAGACCGGGGCTGGAACCAAGCCCGGGCTGGGTGGCCAGAATGTGGTAAAGGGGGCTGCGGGGGGGGGCAAGGGCGTGTCTGACAAAATGCAGACAACCATCTCCATCACGTCTACGACTTCCTCTCCCACATTAAAAAAAAAAAGCCTAAGAAGTGAGGCGTGCACGCAACAACGTTGCTGTAAATAAAAGGTCAACAGACATGATAGAGATGTATTACTCCTCCCACCGCTGCCTCCTTCCCATCCAATTTATTCCTGGGGTCGTACATTTACAACTTGGAGAGGGGAGGGGGGCCGGGTGTTGAGAGGAAATGCGGCTCTTCAGTAGGACTAGAGACAGGCTAAAGTGAAGGGGGGAACAAATGAGGTCTGTGATCCTGCCTGTCTTCCCCCCCCCTCCTCCTCCTCACCTCCCCGAGCAAGCCCCCAATCAGGCTGAAGCAGAGCTCTCAGCGTGACAGCCAAGCCTTTGTTGCCGTCTGAATGGAGGTTAAATATCCCTCGAAATCAGAGCTCTTTGGCTTTTCTGCGAGACAGCGAGTACCTTTCACATGCTAATGCGCGTTTTTTCCGTCTTTGTCGCCACGGACGGACAGTGGTATCATGGTTGAGGACGATGAATAAAGTGGGGCAAATTCTTTCTTTCTTTCTTTCTCTACTCCAGCGTTTTTCACTAGTGTGCCGTGAGATACAGTCTGGTGTGCCGTGCAGTTTCACCTATTTAGGTTAAAAATATTTTTTGCAAACCGGTAGTTATAATCCGTAACTAATGTGGCGTTGTTGAGTGTCGGTGCTGTCTAGAGCTCGGCAGAGAAACCATGTTATTCTCCTCAATATCAGCAGGTGGAAGCCAGTAGCTAATTGCTTTGTAGATGTCGGGAACAGGTGGTGTGAGACGACGATGGTTTGTCGTGATCACAATATGCAGACGACAGCGGGAGGCAGGGTGCAGGTAAAAAAAGGTATCTGATGTTTAAACCAGGGCCGGCCCGTGGCATAGGCCGTATAGGCAAATGCTAAGGGCGCCGTCCATTAGGGGGCGCCACGCCAGTTCCACAAATGTTGGAGAAAAAAAAAAAAAGAAAAAAAGTTGGTACTATTATTTCTAAATACAAAAAATAATCCCACGTTAATTAAAATGCAAAGTAAAGCCTATTTAATAGAAATATTATTTGTTACAACATTACGCCCACCCCCGCACGGTGCGCCCCCTCCTTTCCCGTATCATGACTCTTTTTGGACGTCACCACTTCAAAAAATCAACACAAGATGTCAAAACGACCAAAACTGTCAGGTGCCCAGGGAAGAAAAGAAGAGAAAAGACAGAGGAGGAGAAACGAGAAAAGACAGAGGTAGCAGGTAGGTAACGTTAGCCTACATGAAATTATTTGTCTGTTACAGAATGTGATAATAACCTGGCTTTTTAGGATTAAGCTAATGTTACATGATTCGGCAATTGCTAATCAATAAATAGCTAGTTCTGTTTTAACGTCGGGTTAATATTGTGGAGGGGGCTAAATTGTTATGGAAAATAATAATGTAACGTTAGGTAATTACAGTACTCCCACCTTACATTCCTCAGGGACATTTGTATTAGATCTTTTAAGCAGGTGTTTTTTGTTTACATTGTTATTGCCTTCTGGTTAGCTAATGTTTGCCCTGCAGGTAATAGTCACTTTTCCACCCTTTTATATATTAGGTATAGTTGTAAGTAAAAAAAAAAAGGTCAAAGACAAAGCTATTCGGTTTCTTGTGAGTATATACACTTCACTGCCGATGTGGGGGGGCGCCACCTAAAATCTTGCCTAGGGCGCCAGATTGGTTAGGGCCGGGCCTGGTTTAAACCAAAAACAAACAAAAAGGTGAGTGCCCCTAAGACAGGGGTCGGCAACCCGCGGCTCTAGAGCCGCATGCGGCTCTTTAGCGCCGCCCTAGTGGCTCTCTGGAGCTTTTTAAAAAATGTATGAAAAATGGAAAAAGATGAGGGGGGAAAAAATTATATTTTTAGTTTTAATATGGTTTCTGTAGGAGGACAAACATGACACAAGCCTCCCTAATTGTTATAAAGCACACTGTTTATATTAAACATGCTTCACTGATTCGAGTATTTGGCGAGCGCCGTTTTGCCCTACTAATTTTGGCGGTCTTTGAACTCACCGTTTGTTTACATGTATAACTTTCTCCGACTTTCTAGGACGTGTTTTATGCCACTTCTTTTTCCGTCTCATTTTGTCCACCAAACTTTTAACGTTGTGCATGAAAGGTGAGTTTTGTTGATGTTATTGACTTGTGTGGAGTGCTAATCAGACATATTTGGTCACTGCATGACTGCAAGCTAATCGATGCTAACATGCTATTTAGGCTAGCTATATGTACATATTGCATCATTATGCCTCATTTGTAGCTATATTTGAGCTCATTTAGTTTCCTTTAAGTCCTCTTAATTAAATTTATATCCCATGACACACTATCTGTATGTAATATGGCTTTTAATTTTTTTGCGGCTCCAGACAGATTTGTTTTTGTATTTTTGGTCCAATATGGCTCTTTCAACATTTTGGGTTGCCGACCCCTGCCCCAAGAAAAGGCATTGAAGCTTAGGGAAGGCTATGCAGAACGAAACTGAAACTGAACTGGCTGCAAAGTAAACAAAAACAGAATGCTGGACGACAGCAAAGACTTACAGCGTTGCGGAGCAGAGACGTACATCCGAACATGACATGACAATCAACAATGTCCACGCAAAAAGAGACAGCAACAACTTAAATAGTCTTGATTGCTAAAACAAAGCAGGTGCGGGGAATAAGACTGGAAAATACCAACAAAACAGGTAAAGCCACCAAAAAAGGAGCGCAAGACAAGAACTAAAACACTATGCATGGGAGCACAACCAAAAAACTCAAAATAAGTCATGGCGTGATGTGACAGTACACCTACTTTGAGACAAGAGCTATATTGATGCATATGGAAGTAGAATTGTCTCAAATCAACTTACCGTATTTTTCGGACTATAAGTTGTAGTTTTTTTCATAGTTTGGCCGAGGGTGCGACTTATACTCAGGAGCGACTTATGTGTGAAGTTATTAACACATTAGCGTAAAATATCAAATAATATTATTGATCTCATTCACGTAAGAGACTAGACGTATAAGATTTCTTGGGATTTAGCGATTAGGAGTGACAGATTGTTTGGTAAACGTATAGCATGTTCTATATGTTATAGTTATTTGAATGACTCTTACCATAATATGTTACGTTAACATACCAGTTGGCAGAGGTGTGGACTCGAGTCACATGACTTGGACTCGAGTCAGACTCGAGTCATGAATTTGATGACTTTAGACTCGACTTGACAAAATGTAAAAAGACTTGCAACTCGACTTAGACTTTAACATCAATGACTTGTGACTTCACTTGGACTTGAGCCTTTTGAATTGACATGACTTGACATGACTTGCTACTTTCCCCAAAACCCAAAGATGAAAAAGTTATTCGGGAGCGCTCCGTATTTTTCATTGTGTACTTGTCTATCAGCGTTGCGTGTGTCAGCTGGTGTGCTCTCAGTACAACAGCCAATCAAATTAGATCTACTTTGTTTTCATCACACAGCATTCATCCAATCAAATTGCAGGACAACCAACAAAGAAGACATGTCCAAACCACACGCCAGTGAACAAAAAATGATACCTAAAATAATTTTGTTTGGGTATAAAAATTACGAGGTGGTCAACACAAAACGGTTTGCAGTATGCAACACATGCGGTTCGAAAATTACTGATGGAGAGGCAACAACTTCCAACTTCGTCCGGCATTTGAAGTTGCACAAAGAACGGTAAGTTTTGAATGTAAGATAACGTTTATTGGCTAAGTAACGTGACTTTTATTTGCTGTGTAGTTAAATCAGTGAGGCTGTAAACTCACTGCTAACGTTATAACGTTATTGCAAACACGGGAATCTGTTGCAGTTCACTACCTTATTCATACTTTTTGTTCAGTGATTTTTTTCAAGCAGGGTTACGTTAGTCAATATATCACACGTAACGTTAGACGGCGGTCAGCAGCACCGCGTATTTTAGCCACCTAAAAAAAGACAAAAATAGTAAAATAAAGGTCAGTTAAAATGTGTACTATATTATGAATATGTGTACAGTTTTAGCTAGCTTTCTGACATACTGTTGGTTGTTTACCTCAGTGGTCCCCAACCACCGGGCCGCGGCCCGGTACTGGTCCGTGGATCGATTGGTATCGGGCCGCACAAGAAATATTTTTTTTTTTTTTCTTTTTTTAATTAAATCAACATAAAAAACACAAGATACACTTACAAGTAGTGCACCAACCCAAAACAACTCTCTCCCCCCTTTTGTTTCATGAAGACTCTTCCTTCACTGTTCCGAGTGGCCATGAGAGTCTTGGCAGTGCCTGCCTCCAGTGCTCCAGTGGAGCAAGTTTTCAGCCATGGTGGCATCATACTACGCCCCCATCGTGCACAAATGACTGACAGACTCTTGGCTAATTTGGTCTTTTGCAAATGCAATGCAGCATAGGGCCCTGACATATAAAAAGTACAACTTTTTTGTTATGTTCACGTATATGTCATGTTTTTTCAATGTTAACACTTTTGTACAAATAAGTACATTTGCACTTTATTTTTCAATGTGTTTGTTCTGTAAAGGAATGAGTTAATGTTTAAAATGACTGGTTAATAGTGCTATTATAAAGTGCAATGTCAGCACAATTTTCTTTCCTGCAATTTAAAATGCACTTGTTTTAATAAATAAATACAGCGTTTGAAAAGCATACACAATCTGTGTTAATATATTAGTCTGTGGTTAAAAGGACTTGAAAGGACTCGAAACTCAAAATGCAGGACTTAGGACTTGACTTGAGACTTTCCAGTCTTGACTTTGGACTTGACTCGGGGCTTGCCTGTCTTGACTCGGGACTTGACTCGGACTTGAGGGCAAAGACTTGAGACTTACTTGTGACTTGCAAAACAATGACTTGGTCCCACCTCTGCCAGTTGGTTATTTATGCCTCATATAACGTACACTTATTCAGCCTGTTGTTCACTATTCTTGATTTATTTCAAATTGCCTTTCAAATGTCTATTCTTGCTGTTGGCTTTTATCAAATACATTTCCCCAAAAAATGCGACTTATACTCCAGTGCGACTTATATAAGTCTTTTTCCTTCTTTATTATGCATTTTCGGCCGGTGCGACTTATACTACGGAGCGACTTATACTCCGAAAAATACGGTACATATATCAATATGATATCAATACATATGCATATATTAATAAATATACAAATACAAATACAAACGTGATATACAAATAAATAAGTTATTTGTATAAATAAACGCATATTTGTCAATATATTTTTGAGATTTGAAAATATATTACTGTGCCTCTGATTGGCTCGCCAGTGTCTGACCATGTCTGCACGCTCTAGCTGCAGTGCCCTCTGCTGGTTGTTCAGGGGAGTGTGTAACTCCACATTTATTTGTGCATCTGGTTGGTGGTAGGAATGTCTCATCGACACAAAAGCAAAAAAAAGCGATGCACATATGCAAATTCAATACAAATACTAAATCAAGCATATTCATATTGTTAGAATAATTATGTATATATTATCACACTAACTTTAGTTTGCTTAAAGTCTGTTGCTTTAGTTATTAGCTATTGTGCTCAAGTTGGACTTTTCTAATCTGTGCAAGGACAAAGACTTCTTGTCTGAGGGGTGGCCTCAGCCGTAGATGTTATATTTGTTTTAGCCCGCTAACAGCCAAGGACTTAAACGACCTCAACGAAGATAAGATGACAGCACGCAGACGAAGCAGAGACAAGGCGAAATCACAAGGCCCCCAGCACATTCCGTCACGTATCGTGCATCCTGGACCTGCTTTACATAATATATGTGACCACTCCTTTTAGAGGCGGCCTTAGTATTGTTGACTGTGGAACTCCTGAATAAAAAGAGGGACGCAGGAGCTGAACCTTAGGGCATACTTGCCAACCCTCCCGAATTTTCCGGGAGACTCACGAAATTCAGCGCCTCTCCCGAAAACCTCCCGGGACAAATATTCTCCCGAAAATCTCCCGATTTTCAGCCGGAGCTGGAAGCCATGCCCCCTCCAGCTCCATGCGGACCTGAGTGAGGACAGCCTTTTTTCATAACGGGAGGACAACAGGGTGACAAGAACTAAATCATCCAGGCTAGAGATAAATTGTATTATTATGTTTATTTTACCTAAAAATAAATATGTTTATTAATTAAAAAAAAAAAAAAAACTAAATACATTTTTACTATATTTTGCTAAAAACATCAAAATTAATTGTATTTTTATTTGTATTTTTTCGTGACTCCTTATTACATCCAGCCATAGAATTATACATTAAAATAAACATATTTGAAATAATTGATTTTAAATTATAATAATTAATTTAAAATGACCATATTTAATTATTAAAATAATTGCTTGTTTATCAACAACTTTAGCATTTTATTCATTACATTTTGAAACTCTCAGAAGCCAAGTTATGTTATATTCCTTAATTTATTTATGCAAGTTTGAAGTATCAATTATCCAAACACAGTTTGTTTGCATATTTTCAGGATGTAGATATATATATATATATATATATATATATATATATATATATATATATATATATATATATATATATGTATGAAATACTTGACTTGGTGAATTCTAGCTGTCAGTATACTCCTCCCCTCTTAAACACGCCCCCAACCACGCCCCGCCCCACCCCCGACCACGCCCCCACCTCCCGAAATCGGAGGTCTCAAGGTTGGCAAGTATGCCTTAGGGCGTAGGGCGAGACTGTGACTAAGTGTGCAGCTCCATGCGTCCTCCCCATGAGCTAAATTGAACTCTGTCTCTGCATGATTCCTTGCTTCTTGTCTGATTAATAGATGTCATCAGTGTTTGAACCTGACACATATTAAAATCTCAAAAATATATGTACAAATACACGTTTATTTATACAAATTCTTGATTTATTTGAACGTCACATTTTTATATTTATACATTTTATTTGTATATATTTTCAAATCTCAAAAATATATTTACAAATACGCGTTTATTTATACAAATTATTTATCTGCATATCACATTTGTATTTGTATATTTATTAATATATGCTTATGTATTAAATCATATATATATATATATATATATACACTAAGTTAATGTGAGACAATTCTGCTTCCATAGATGCATGGTTGGTTCTGGTTTGAATTCATATCCAACAATTGTGACGACTTTTTATTGTCTACTGAGTTTTATTTCTTAATTTGTGCTGGAGGTGTGCTTCCGGATTTTTTCCAATGAAAAAATTGCGCCTTGGCTCAAAAAAGGTTGAAAAACACGTCTCTACTCCTTTTCCCTCATCCCTCTTTTTTATCGCCGTCTCTTCCACCCAGCCCACATTCCATCCCCCTCCTCCTCCTGAAAAAAGCCCACAGATGGTCTCCCCCCGACCTGCTATTCATCATTGTGTCAAACGCTTTGTCAGAATAATGCTCCCCAACAACAAGCTGGAGGATTTTATTTGTTTCTATTAACGAGGCCCGTTAATTTCGCAGGCGTCTCATTAGGCTTAAAACCACCAATTAATTCCTTTTGTTCTCATTAAGCGGCTAATTCCGAGCATGTAGCGCCCTGACAATGAGCACTGTTTAGAGTCAGAGCCAGACAAGGCAGCCCTCCACAGAGCGCCACTGGAGCGTGAAGCTGGCAGGTAGCGGGAGGAAATTGAGGAGCGGGAGGAGGGCGGAGGCGAGCGAAAGTGCCGGAGCAAAGGAGAACCCTGACAAAAGCCGGCGTTAATTCCAAGACGGCCTTAACACTCCACGGCAACTCATTAGCGGCTGCAGATGCCCCCCCCCGCCCCCGCCTGGCCCAAGGTTATCAGGGACACTTCTAACCAATTTTGAGGACAATTATCCAAAATAATGACATTTCTTCCTTAGGCTGCGGGTTTTAATTTGCGACATATTCAAAAACATTGCATCCACAGATGCAATTATCTGAGAAAATATGAAGTATACTCAAAACACCATCCAAGTGGCCATCATCCAAGTCATTTATTTCTACGCTAGTGAAAAGGAACAGTCGGCGTCTGACTGAAAAAGGAAAAATTTCATTTTTAGCCGATTATTTGTGCTTTTGTGTCTGTTAGTGTTGTTCCCATACTTGCCAACCTTGAGACCTCCGATTTCGGGAGGTGGGGTGTGGGGGTGTGGTCGGGGGTGGGGCGGGGCGTGGTTGGGGGCGTGGTTAAGAGGGGAGGAGTATATTGACAGCTAGAATTCACCAAGTCAAGTATTTCAAACACACGCACACATACATATATACATATACATATATACATATATATATATATATATATACCGTATTTTCCGCACCATAAGCCGCCCTGGGTTATAAGCCACGCCTTCAATGAACGGCATATTTCAAAACTTTGTCCACCTATAAGCCGCCCCGTGTTATAAGCCGCATCTAACTGCGCTAAAGGAATGTCAAAAAAACAGTCAGATAGGTCAGTCAAACTTTAATAATATATTAAAAACCAGCGTGATGTGGGCGCGCATGGAGTCGTATATCAACATGGACGGAGCTGCGTGAAAAAAACCACCCGGCCTCTTCGCGTAAACTTACCTTAACCACTCGCTCATCTTTTCTTCATCCATCCATCCCTTCGAGTTAGCTTTTATGATGACGCCGGCTGGAAAGGTCTCTTTTGGCAAGGTCTTCCTTTTGAATATCACCATGGGTGGAAGTTTCTGGCCATTAGCAAGGCAAGCTAGAACCACAGTGAAGGATGACTTCTCATTCCCTGTGGTGCGAATATTCACCGTACGTGCTCCCGTTGTATCCACAGTGCGGTTCACAGGAATATCAAAAGTCAGTGGAACCTCGTCCATGTTGATAATGTTCTCTGGCCGGATCTTTTTTTCAGCTATCTTGTTTTTACAATATGCACGGAAAGTAGCCAGCTTTTCTTGAAAGTCTTTAGGCAGTTGCTGTGAAATAGTAGTCCGTGTGCGGATGGAGAGATTGCGTCTTTTCATGAACCGGAAACCTGTCGCTTAGTAGGAGCCATTTTGTGGTCTTTACAGATGTAAACACACAAAGGAAATGAAACGTAATATCCGCGCCCTTCTTCTTCTTCTACGGGGGCGGGTGGTTGCTTACAGTAGAAGAAGAAGCGCTTCCTCTTCTATGGGGGCGGGTGCTTACCTTGGCGGTTGCTTGCGTAGAAGAAGAAGCACTTCCTCTTCTACGGGGAAAAAAGATGGCGGCTGTTTACCGTAGTTGCGAGACCGAAACTTTATGAAAATGAATCTTAATATTAATCCATATATAAAGCGCACCGGGTTATAAGCCGCACTGTCAGCTTTTGAGTAAATTTGTGGTTTTTAGGTGCGGCTAATAGTGCGGAAAATACGGTGTATATATATATATATATATATATATATATATATATATATATATATATATATATATATATATATATATATATATATATATATATATAGACAGACAGAACAATGACTTGTCTGTTCTATTCGTCCATGCTGGGTGCTCTCAAATTCAATTAAATTTTCCTTTTCAGCAAGCTTCTCCATGATGTGATCCATCTTGCGATTCAGTTCAGAAATCGCCGCAGTCTGTGTTCCCACAACCCCTGCCCAAACCATCCAAGAAACATATGTTTAATGTACCCTAAGATTTTTTTGTTAAAATAAAGCCAACAATGCAATTTTTTGTAGAAAAATATCAAATAATATTGGTACCGGTACTAAAATATTGGTATAGGAACAACCATACTTGCCAACCCTCCCGAATTTTCCGGGAGACTCCCAAAATTCAGCGCCTCTCCCGATTTTCAGCCGGAGTTGGAAGCCACGCCCCCTCCAGCTCCATGCAGACCTGAGTTAGGACAGCCTTTTTTTATGACGGGAAGACAACATCATCCAGACTAGAGATACATTGTATTATTATGTTTATCTTACCTAAAAATAAATATATTTTTTAATTTAAAAAAAAAAAAACTAAATACGTTTTTACTATATTTTGCTAAAAACATCAAAATTAATTGTATTTTTATTTGTATTTTTTCGTGACAGTTTGTTTGCATATTTATTTATATGCAAACAAACTGTCACGAAAAAATACAAATAAAAATACAATTAATTTTGATGTTTTTAGCAAAATATAGTAAAAACGTATTTAGTTTGTTTTTTTTTAAATTAAAAAAATATTTATTTTTAGGTAAGATAAACATAATAATCCAATTTATCTCTTGTCTGGATGATGTTGTCCTCCCGTCATAAAAAAAAGGCTGTCCTCACTCAGGTCCGCATGGAGCTGGAGGGGGCGTGGCTTCGAACTCCGGCTGAAAATCGGGAGATTTTCGGGAGAATATTTGTCCCGGGAGGTTTTCGGGAGAGGCGCTGAATTTCGGGAGTCTCCCGGAAAATTCGGGAGGATTGGCAAGTATGGTTGTTCCTTTCCCAATATTTTAGTACCGGTACCAATATTATTTTGATACTTTTCGATACTTCAGACCACAAAAAATTGCATTGTTGGCTTTATTTTAACAAAAAAATCTTAGGGTACATTAAACATATGTTTCTTGGATGGTTTGGGCAGGGCTGTGGGAACACAGACTGCGGCGATTTCTGAACTGAATCGCAAGATGGATCACATCATGGAGAAGCTTGCTGAAAAGGAAAATTTAATTGAATTTGAGAGCACCCAGCATGGACGAATAGAACAGACAAGTCATTGTTTTGTCTGCTCGCGGGAAATAAACATCCTAATCTACGATTTGACTCCCTCGAATGGCCTTGACGCTGTGTAAACAGGACCAGGCTGTTCTGAAAAACACCCCCGAGGACACCTCAATGATGGACGCTTTTGACCTCCCTCCCTCCTCAACGACACCTGGAGTCGAACTTTTGCAGATCGGCCTCAGTCTATAAAAAACATTACATCATCACACCCAAGACAATTGCCACACACGCACACCCCCCCCACCCCACGCCTTCACCACCGCTTGTTTCCCCTCGGGGTGATGGTCGGATGGCAGCACTTCATAGCAGCGGTCGCCTTCCAGGGCCCCAACTCCCCGCCCCCTCTGTTGCGAGTTTGTTGTGATTAAATGCAACGTGTTTATGTGTGCATGGCATGGAGTTTTTTTTTCCCACTCCAGACTAGGCCCTCTTAGGAGCCCAGTCTAGATTGTATTTTTTTACTCATCTTTTTTCCCCATCTTTTACGGGCCACCAGACCTTCGTAACTTAGATTCAATATCCCTCTTCAAATCAAGACTCAAAACATACCTATTCCTGACTGCTTATTCATTGTAATCATATATTCTTCTCTATCTTTGTTGTTGTTGTTTTTTATCCAATTTGATTTTATTGTTTTGATTTTGTACGGTGTCCTTGAGTGCCCAGAAAGGCGCCTTATAAATAAAATGTATTATTATTATTATTATTATGGCGACCCATCAGCGTTCCTGTGCTGTAACCCTGTACACTGTTTGTTTGTCTAATCTTGAACGGGTTTGTGCTGAAAACAATGTTTCGTTGTACTTGTGCAATGACAATAAAGACCTATCTGATCTGATCTGAGATGTCCGCAGAAAGACCTCACAAATGGGAAAATGTGGAGGAAGTATCAACGAAGGCAAGGTTGTTTTATAAATATCTCCGCAATGCCTCCATGGTTTGATTTCAAATTTTCAGGACTTATGCAGATCAGAAATACACAAAATCCGGTAGCAATAGATAAGAAAAGTTGGTTTTGCATAATAGGTCCCATCCATCCATCCATCTTCTTCCGCTTATCCGAGGTCGGGTCGCGGGGGCAGCAGCCTAAGCAGGGAAGCCCAGACTTTCCTCTCCCCAGCCACTTCGTCCAGCTCCTCCCAGGGGACCCCGAGGCGTTCCCAGGCCAGCCGGGAGACATAGTCTTCCCAACGTGTCCTGGGTCTTCCCCGTGGCCTCCTACCGGTTGGACGTGCCCTAAACACCTCTCTAGGGAGGCGTTCGGGTGGCATCCTGACCAGATGCCCGAACCACCTCATCTGGCTCCTCTCGATGTGGAGGAGCAGCGGCTTTACTTTGAGCTCCCCCCGG